>NC_057809.1:496885351-496899142 GCF_018294505.1 Triticum aestivum | reverse complement strand
GCCTTCGAGGTCTTCTTCAACCTCTGTCCACCGGAGATGCCTCTCGCCGCCCCGCTTGCTCCGGTGCTTCCCCGAGCACGCCGAGGCCACCTCTGCATCCACTGTGAGCCCCTGCCCCTAACCCCCCTCCTCTACGCCTCGGTTGCACCCCCTAGCCGCCATCTCCACTGAGCCCGAGCACTCTGCTCCGCCGGCGACTCCGTCGTCGTGGCCACAGCCACGCGGGCTCGAAACCGAGCGCGTCACCGTGCTCAGCACGTTCCCATGAGTCGACCGCGACCACCCGCGGCTCCTGCCGTTCCCTGCATCGCCTAACCCGCCGTTGGCCGAACTCCGGCCGCCGCAAAGCTCGACGTTGCCGTCGTTTCGGACCACCCCGAGCCCAAACACCACTACCACTGGACACAGACGAGTCTCCTCGTCATGTAGAGCCTCTCTGCCGCGCAAATGGTCGCCTGTGGGCGATTCCCAAGCCGCACCGCCGTCTCGGCCCTCGCCGGCGGCTAAACGCCGGTGGGTTGACCGCTTTGACCGGCAAGGTTGACCCCGCTGGCCCGGGTAGACCCCGGTTTGACCTCCCCTGGGTCCTGACGTGTGGGCCCAGGCTCCTGTTTAATTACTGTTAGTTTAATTAGTGTTAATTAACTTAGTTAACCCACTGACTCGCTGACATGCAGGCCCAGCCCTAGATTAGTTAAGTTAATCACCTACTTAGCACTAACACGCACTGTTAGTTAGATGTGACACTGACACGCGGGTCCCACAGGTCAGGTTTGACCTGGACTGGGCCTGTTGACCTGCTGACATCGACATGACCTAATGCTGATGCAGCATTTCTTTTCTGGATTTAATTTAATGCAGGAAATTCCAGAAAATAGTATAAACTTCTAAAATTCATAGAAATTCAACCGTAACTCCAAATGAAATAAATTATATATGAAAAATGATCAGAAAAATTCAAGGAATCCATCTGTACCATTTTCATGCATGTTTGAACAATGTTGTCCTCTGTTTTGGACAAAGCAATTAAATGGCATTTAATAAAGCACATATGGAGTTTGAATTTGAACCTAGTGTTCAAACCAACTCCATTTAACTTGTTGCTAGTTGCATTAGGCCAATCAACAGCATATTGCCATGTCACATTCATGCATCATATTGTTGCATGGCATTGATTGTGTCCTTCCCTGTTTGCCGGTAACCGTCCCCTCTCAGACGACGATGTTTCTGATGACGTGATCAATGACACTGATGAAGAGATATACTATCTTCAAAAGTGCCAGGCAAGCAAAAAACCCTTGTTCATTCTGATACAATCCCACTCTCTCGCTCCGGCTCTCTTTTACTGCATTAGGACAACAACAATTCAACTATTACATGTTGCGGTAGTTCAACCCCTTTCCTCTGCATGACCTGTCATTGCCACAGTAAATAGATGAAATCCACTAGCATGAGTAGGAGTTGTTTGAGCCCTGATGTGCCTACTCATTCATGCTTGTTTGTCATGCCTGCTATTGCATAAAGTCGTGTCAGGTCTGGTTCATCGGGGATGAACCAGAGGTGTGTAAACATGTCCTACGGTGTGTGAGCTAAGTGTGTGAACACGATTTGGTAAAGGTAGCGGTGAGAGGCCATGTAGGAGTACATGGTGGGTTGTCTCATTGAAACCGTTCTTAGGAACTGAGTTCTGTGTTTGTGATCCATGAAACAGTTACTACCACGCATTGGGCACGAAACCAATGGACCCTCTCGGCTTCTCGATCACCCTTGTCCTCTGTCCAGGAGTTGCAACTAGTTTCTGGTGTTTATAGGATATGTGTTGGCGGCCGTGCGTAGCGCTGACCCTAGGGGTGGGCTATGTTGCGGTAGATACACTGTGGCCGGGCATGCCGGGCGCCCATTTGGTGTCTCGGAACCCTGTACACATTGTTCGGGGCCGTATGTCGAAACCTCGGCCGAACTCCCTGCGGATGGAACCTGGATAGGTGATAAACCTGGACTAGAGACTTGAGTGTTTAGGTAGGCCGTGGCCGACACCCTCGTTGGGCTTCCACTTGAAGGTTGTCGAGTACATGTCATGTAAACGGCGGTAAGTGGTGAGAGCGTGTGTGAAGAAGTACACCCCTGCAGGGTTAACATCATCTATTCGAATAGCCGTGTCCGCGGTAATGGACTTCTGGGTTGCCTATGACAGTTCATAGACAAGTGAAAGTGGATACTCTAAAACTCGCAAGATAAGTGTTAGTGCTATGGATGGCCTTCTCGTAGGGAGATGGGAGCGGATCCATAGTGGTGTATTGAATGGTGAATATGTGGACTCGTGTGCGCCTCCTCAAAAGAGTTGCTAGCAATCGTAGTTCAGGTTAGCCACTGAGTCAAAGCTGACTTGCTGCAGTTAAACTACACCACCCCCCTTGTTGATACCGATGCATATGTAGCTAGTTCTGATGTAAGTCTTGCTGAGTACCTTTGTACTCACGTTTGCTTAATTTATGTTTTGCAGAGAGAGAGACTTCAGTCTCGCTAGTAGTTCCGCGTGGACTTCGACGTTTAGCTTGATACCTCAGCTACGATCTTGTGCCTCGGCAGGATCTGGTAGATAGTCAGGCTTCTTAGCCTTTTCCATTTGTATATGTCTGTACTCAGACATGTTAAGCTTCCGCTTGTGCCTTGATTTGTATGCTATGATTGTTGGGTCATGAGACCCATGTTTGTAACATCTCGCTCCTCGGAGCCTAATGAATAAATACTTGAGTTGTAGAGTTATGTTGTGGTGCCATGTTGTATTTACACATATCGAGCATATTGTGTGTATGATTGAAATGCTTGGTATGTGTGGGATCCGACAATCTAGTTGTTTAGCCTTGGCAGCCTCTCTTATGGGGAAATGTAGTCTAAGTGCTTCCATGAGCCATAGTAGTCCGCTACAGCCCGGTTCACCGGAGTCTGTTAGCCCAGCACTACTGCTCAGGACACTTGACTGGCCGGCATGTGTTTCACTTCATTCCTGTGTCTGTTCCTTCGGGGAAATGTCACGCGGTGACATCCGGAGTCCTGCCTAGCCTGCTACAGCCCGGGTTCCCAGAGTCCTGTTAGCCCAGTGCTACAGCCCGGATTCACACGCTGCTGACCGACACGCTTGATGTGAATCATGTATGCTTGTCCCCATAGGTTAGTGCCACTTTGGGTTCACGACTAGCCATGTCGGCCTGGGTTCTCTGTCATATGGATGCTAGAGACACTATCATATACGTGATCCAAAAGGCGCAAACGGTCCCAGGCCATGGTAAGGCGACACCTGCGGGATACCGTGCGTGAGGCCACAAAGTGATATGAGGTGTTACCGGCTAGATCGATGTGACTTGGAATCGGGGTCCTGACAGCTTTGGTATCAGAGCCTGACTGCCTGTAGGATTACCAAGCCAAACTGGTCGAAGTTGTGTCTAGAAATGCTTTAGTTATATAAGGGAATTGATTGTGGGAGAAAACGTAAGGCTCTTTTTACTCCTTATACCTCATGGCCTTCGGATCTGAGTCATCCTCTTCCTTTCTACGGGGATTAAGAACTAGGTCTTCTCATCTATCTATCAGGATGACGAGTTACTATGATATAGACTTGTAGGATTGATGAATTCAAGCCTCTGTTCAGTTTCTACTACTTCTATGTGTTCTCAGTTGATCTCAGAACATTGATATTGTGATGTTGAGTGGTTATGCCACCATTTTGCAGGATGTCTCAAATCATTTTGAGCATTTACAGCCGTTATGCTGTCCGAGTCATCCCAGGTGTCTAAATAGTCTGATGCATTTGCAAATCCCTTCTTTCCGTTCCCGATGTTTCTTTGGGCCAGTTTAACCACACTAATTGGTGAGTTGAGGTACTCCGTTGCCTTGACATATATGTTGGAGCTATTATTATGACCCTAGGTGTCTTAGGGAGTCATCTAGTAATCTAGCAATGCTATGTGTTCCCGGTGTGATGATTCTGGCCACCATTCTCGAAAGCATCCCGTGATGTCATTTAGTAGTAGGTACTCTATTCATGGGTTCTTGAACCCGAGATTCACCCTACTTACCTCATGTTGATAGTGTTGCTAGTTCCTTTAGGATATTAGTAACCTTGCCTTAGTCCTCGAGGTCCGTGGTATTTCCTTCTTCCAAATACTATGAACCACTTATGGCAGAAGTTTGTTGGATCAAAAGATCACAACCAGAGTGCTCTTGATGAGTTCTCCATTCTGCATTGTGACTCTGCCAGTTCTACCTTTTTGCTTGGGTTATCTAGAAGAAATATGTTGAACTCGTTCGACATACTAATCTATGCATTCACAACTCAGAAAGTTATATGTTCCTTTGAGTTGTCCCCCTTCCGTTATATTCCGATCTCCGTCTATCAATTGATAGTGAGGAGTATGTATGCATTCATGTTCGTCGATGCCTAGTATTCTTGTGGTTCGTCAAGCCGTTCTATTTCAGAATGACTAGGAGAAACAAACTCCAGTACCTCATCCATGTCTAGGATTGGATCAAAGCAGTTGTATTCCACAGATCAAAATGCCAATCCAGCTTTTGCTCTGTTCTACCCTGGAGTATTACCCCCTTTATGTCAGGATTGTCATGAGAATTGCACCCTCTCTCATGAATTCTTGACACAGTGATACTTATTACCATCATTTTTCATTCCTCGGTCTCGTGTTGTCGCAACCGGAATGCCGGCAAGTAAACCATGATGTGTGAAATCAATACTCCTAGCAACTAGTTGCTAGGTAGCTAATGGACAATAATTTCTTTCTTAGCGTGTTGGTTATTGAATCATCATCCTAAGATTGATCGTGCTACCTAGTCCATTTTCCCTGGTGCACTCTTCGATCAATGAGTTAGGATTGGGTCAGTCCCTCGCTCTCTTGATCATATCGTCTTGCTCTGAAAAGCAAGATTGTTCCCGAGCTTAGGAACATATCGGTGGTACGTGATTTTCTGAATTTTTCCTCGGAAGTATCACCAGGTTGCCCCCTGACTGTTATGTTGAGCTCGTGATCAAGTTGGTTTCTTGTAAACCACCCCTTCTCCAAGAATCTGAGTTGGATACCCTGAGCTAGTTGGTTAAGCTGAACAACAACTTGGAGACTTGGAAGATGAAAGCTTGTCCGGCTCAGTTCATTCCAAAGGGATATCCTTGTGTGTGCGTGTGTTGAAGAAAGATGATATCTCCATCGATTGGTCCTCGTGATCAGTTGTTGGATCTATTGCCTTGTCAAAACTTTGACTTGAGTATGGGCTATCGTCAAGTCAAATCAGAACCAACGATGTTCGTAATGTTGTCTTACTCGTGGTTGATCCCTCGAGCATACACCATTAAATCTTTTGGTCTGACCAATGCTATCACCGTGTTCACATGATGGTGGAAGTCCAGTGATATGGGAATTTCGATGAGTTGCTGTTGAGCCCATCAGCAGCATTTTGTCTCCTCCATGATTCATGTTGAACATTACACTAGTATTGGAAACTTTGTAAGCATTGCCTTTATGTTCCGCTCATGAGGTATACGTTTGGATGAAAGGAGTGACTTCCTCTAATTCACGTGCATTTGATGAAAGTTGCCGCCGTGAATTTGAGAAAGCTTGTTTTTGCTTCCTTCGGAACCATCCCAAGTCAGTCATGCATATGTGCGAAGTATTCTATGGTTTGAAGACTTGCAACCTTCAGCCCATATGTATCCCTAGCACACCAAGCCACTGATTGATTTGTTCAAGGAGAAGGAGTTCCTTCATAACAACTAGTCATGACTTATGTCAGGACTTCGTTATCCTCAATGATGGTTCCCACCTGAACTCGATAGTGTTTTACTATAAGACTACTACGTGGTCATGCTCGTCTTGGATAGCGTGTTCACAGGTTTGTAGCAGAACCAGCTCATGTTTTGGAGCTAGCTATCGCAGTTCATTCCCTGAGAATCTCGCAACGTCATCTTGTCAAATTGTGTTGCAAACGTCATCACAGCTCATGTTTTACTATATCCTGACACCAACCAGATCTGAATCTTAGGCAGATATGATGGTTGGAACGTACTCCAAGAACTATAATGTTGGTCTCTCTATAACCGGTAACGTGGATGTTGTGGCCAACACACCTAGCCGGAAGACCTATTATTGTAGTATCCTGGTTGAAGAAGTTGGTCACCTCTCCATAAGGATCTCGCAGGATCTGCCTCCGTAGTTATTCCTTATGGATTCTTGAGCTTCCGAAGTCCGACCTTTTACTTGATGTTCTAGATATCAAACCATATCTATGAATGGATTATGCTAGCACATCAAGGAGAACATTAGAAGCGGAGTGCTAAATGTCTCTCGGTCGATCATCCAGATTCTGTTCCCTTAGCCTCGCTAAGGGAAGATCTGAGAAGGTGTTATCTTCCTTTGTATCCGCATCATCCATCACTAGTCATCATGGTAGTATGTCGTGTTGCCAGGATCCTTGCCACGGATGTTGGTAGAAACTTGATGAATATGGAAATGCTCAAGTTCTTGAGAGCACGCACCAGCACCAAGTTTTACTGTTGGCGTTAACTAGGATTTGCTTCCAGTTTCCTCGGTTATGTTATAACCCTTTTCAAACAGTGGACTCACTCTCGACTGTTGAGCTCTTCCCCAGTTACTAGAATCGTTCCCAGCATTTGCATTTTGTTCTAGCTTGCACCTCAGTAGTTGTTGTTCAGGATCATCTTCAAAGTGGACATACCATGGGTCCCATCCATTTCCGATGATAAGAAAAATTATCCATTGCGTTGTCTTCAACAAGATAGTCCACATCATCCATTCTAGTCGGAGTATGCCATTCTTCGAACTTCTTCAAACGATCGTTGTGATTGCCTTAGGCTGGTATAGAGAGTTTCAATGATCTTTGTATCAAAAGTAATTCTTTTTGCCACTTAAGGGAATAGTTCTTCGAGTCACCTTCCCCGAGGTGCCCCGTTTCGGAATCATGGCAATTTCCCTCGCTACTTTGAAACCCTCGTCAAATTGTTTCTTCTGTCGCTCCTGGTGCAAGTTTTGCCTCTCAGCTCCCACGATGTTTTTATGTCTCATCCCATGAGTTGATCTTGTGATCAACAAGATGATCCCAAGTTGCTTGAACCTCAAGAAGATCGATTCTTTTCTAAATTTTCCCTTTCTTCTTGTTGTCATGTTGGATGTAGTTCTCAAAGCAAGACGTCGAGATCAAGGTGATGCAATGAATCAACATCCTTGAGAAAGACATCTGGATCGTGAAGATTGTGATAGCTTGTGCCCCTCTGTCTTCTTACCTCACTTCTTGAATCTCGGGGCGAGATTCTTGTTTAGTGGGGGCGAGTTGTCACAGCCCTAGAATTGGTTGTAACTAGTTGCACAAGCATTAATGCATCATGTATATATTTCTGAAAGTTGAATTGGGGAAAGTGGAAAGCCTCAGAAATCTTTTCTAAAAATGATCAACATTAAAAATTGTTTCAAATAAACCCAAGAAAATGTTCCTGTTCATTTCTGGAAATATTGGCAAGAGGTAAAATTCAAACCAATATTTTTGGAATCACAGAAATATTTATTTGGGCCTTTGAATTAAGTCAATACTTATTTGAATTGGAGCTACTAATTCCTATAAAATATTTGCTAGCTCCAATTATTCTAAAACTTGGTGAGGGCCTCTGGTTTAAGTCAGATAGTGCCCATAAAAGTTTGCAGAATTTTATAAAGTGTTTTAGTATTTAAACTAAGTCAAAACATACTGCAAAAAAATAGAAAACAGAATTAGAAAGAGAGGAACCTACCTGGCAAAGCCCACCTGGCCTGTTACTGTAGTGGCCCAGCTCCTCCAGCCTACCCAGCCCAGCTGGCCAGTGCCAGTCGTCTTCAACCTCTACCAGTAGGCAGAGGCGAAGGCGGGCACGGCGCGCGCTGAGGCCGCCACCTCCTCCCTGCCTGCCTCGCGCCCCTGAGGCTCTCTTCCAGCGCCACGGAGACGGCCACGCACCCCCAGGCCCTCTCACTCCTCCCCCCCCCCGTGCTCATCCCCTCCCCTGTCTCTCTCCCTCGCACCACCAAACGCGGCCACCGCCGCCGATGAGAACCACCATGGCCACAGCTACCCCCTCGCCCCTCTGTTGTGCCCACGAGTTCTGCGACGTCGTCCTCGACCCCCTCACCGAACCACGCCCCGCCGTAAGCCCTGCAGCGTTGCCTTCGAGGTCTTGTTCAACCTCTATCCACCGGAGATGCCTCTCGCCGCCCCGCTCGCTCCGGTGCTTCCTCGAGCACGCCGAGGCCACCTCTGCATCCACCGTGAGCCCCTGCCCCTAACCCCCCTCCTCTACGCCTCGGTTGCACCCCCTAGCCGCCATCTCCACCGAGCCCGAGCACTCTGCTCCGCCGGCGACGCCGTCGTCGTGGCCACAGCCACGCGGGCTCGAAACCGAGCGCGTCACCGTGCTCAGCACGTTCCCAGGAGTCGACCGCGACCACTGTCGTGGTTCTGACTCTGACAGTGAGGTAGGGGGTATGTATGGAGAGGCTAGATCTCAGCTATGGAGAAGTTGTAAATACACCAGGATGTACGAGTTCAGGCCCTTCGCGGAAGAAGTAACAGCCCTATGTCTTGGTGCCCGGAGGCGGTCGACTGAATTATGTGTGTATGAATTACAGGGGTGCCAACCTCTGCTACTGAGGAGGGGGTGGCTTATATAGAGTTCGCCAGACCCCTCCGGTCCTCAGTAATGCAGGGTTAAAATACATTAAGACTGGGCGTTACTGGTAACGTCCCTAATAAAGTGCTATGATGACCATAAAGACTACTTAGTGGCCGACCGTTTGCTTGCGGAGTGACTTTAGATCTCCTGTCAGTCGAGTGGTTGGCTTCGTAGTCGAGTGGTAGCTTCCTGGTCGAGTGTCTTGAATCCGTCGAGTGGGATACCTTCAAGTCGATTGAAAGGTGACTTCTTCCAGGGATGTCCTTGGGTAGGGCTCTTAGGACAGGTCCATGCCCCTACCCTAGGTACATAGCTTCATCATTAGCCCCCGAATGGATCGAGGTTCGAGTGGGGAAGGAGTTGGGGGTCCTTCCGACTGGTTCTTAGCGTTATACGAGTGTCTTGTACTAGATCAATCGTCACGGATGATGTTGTCAACTTCTTTCGGTCACCTTGATCCATTCTTGGTCTCTCGTCGAGTGAATTTCCTTACTTGTGGAATACCGAGTGCCGGCACAAGCGGGCTCTTCAGTTTGATGAGTTGTTCTGTAGCCCGCAGATTTTGCGGGATTTGAATTTCGGGAAGCGAGCGGGACGGGGGCGGCCAAAGTAATCGGATGGGATAGGATGGAAGCTCCTCGACTCCGCGCCACCTTTTTCGCCACATACCGCGCGCGTGCCTGTTGCGGGATTTGACGGGATCGCCTGGGCCTACCGATCAGCCACTCGGAAGCGGCTCCTTATAAGTTGCCGGCTCGGTGCTCCCCAACAGTGTGCTCTCGCCTTTCCTTCTCCCCCCGCAAGGTCCTCTGCCACCTCCGCTCTCACCCTAGCACCGTAGGTCCGTTCGAGCCTCGCCGGCGACGATGGTGAAGGACAATACGTCGGCTTTGGAGCATGCGAAGAAGGCGGCGGTGCAGGGGAAGGGGAAGAAGTCCGCTCGGGGCGGATCTTCCTCGAGGACTGCTCTGGCTAGGGATTGGATCCAGGGCGACTGGATGCCCTTGGTGATTCGGCAGGAAGATCTTGACGACATGGTCGAGGGGGGAGTCATTCCCCATGAAGCTGCGCGTCTCCCGGGGAGAGAAGTCGAACCCCAACCTCGTGATGGTGAGTGCGTCCTCCTCGCCACCCATATCGATCGCGGATTTTCTCTACCTCCTCATCCTTTTTTCCGGAGCTTTTTGAACTTCTTCGGAGCGCAGCTCCACCATTTCACTCCCAATTCCATCGTGTATCTTGCGGCTTTCGTTTCCTTGTGCGAAAGTTTCTTGGGTTGCCGCCCTCATTGGGGACTCTTTAAACACATCTTCACTTGCCGTTCCCAATCGGTAAAGAAAGCCAAGTCGAGTGACGAACAGACGCAAGTGATCCAGCTATGCGGGGGCCTGGCGATCCAGATGAGGAGTAAAAGTTCTTTTCCGTCTATCACTTTTCCCGAGTCGGTCCGTGGTTGGCAGTCGACCTGGTTTTATTGCCAAGACCAGGTGACCCCAGGGCAGTCGACTGGTCTTCCCCCTTTCTCTCTGGACCGAGCTCAAAAGCCTGCCTCTCTGAAAGTGCTGCCGGAGGAAAAGGCGCAAGTCAAGGTGCTGGTTGGTCGAGTGGTTCAGCTTGTCCGAGAGGGCGTGACCGACATGGACTTGCTGGAGGTCTTCCTTCGGAGGCGCATCCAACCGCTTCAGGCTCATGACCACCCTATGTGGCTGTACTCGGGTCTCGACGACACCACTCGGGTTCACCCAGAGGAGGTCACCGACGAGATGCTGGAAGGGTGGCTGTCGAGCATCACAGGGAACAAAGACAACCCTCGAGGAGCCAGGAGGGTTCCCCCGCTTGACAGTACATACGATGTGGACCAGGTCTGACCTTGTGTTCCCGACTGAGATCTTGCTTTCTTCATTTGCTCTCTTTGAATCGGTCGACTGACTTTCGACTTGTCTGCTATCCTCCAGGCAACTACAGAGATGTACTCGACACCCAACGGAGCACAGGGGCAGGCCGAGGAAGGGGAGGCGAGCGGAGGCGAAAGCGGAGACGAACAGGGAGAGTGGGAGTTTGACGGTGAAGGAGAGGGAGACGACGACGTCGACTCCAGCGAAGAGGAGGAGGAGGAGGAGGAAGCTGAACCTCCCCGCTCGGAAAGGCGATCCAAGCTTACACACGACCCTACGCGGGAACGTGGTAAGGCGACTGCTCCCGTTGGGCAGTCGTCGAAGCGCCCTCGGACCTCTTCTCCAGCACCGACTGAAAAAGCTCCCAAGCACCCCCACGCGGCACCGTCCAAGCCACCCAAGGCTCTGCACAAGATGAGGATGACTGTCCCCACCATTTCTGGGTAATGATAGAACTTGTTCTCCTTTGTCGACCGTGGACGGATCCTTCGTCGATCCACTGAGCCGACTGACGGTCTTTCAAAATTTGCAGTGTTGCTACTTCTGAGATCTCCGCCAAGGACGATGATCAAGAGATGGAAGATGCTATTACTTCCAACCCTGGTATGATTACTGATGTTCTACCTTGAATCGACTGACGATTTCTTATAACTCTGGTCGATTGAATTTTTCCCGTAGCTCCTCCTCATGTTATTAACCTTCCTGGCGACGAAGACGAAGCACCGCTGAGAGTGAGGCGGAACAGGAAAGCGTCGGCTGGCGAGACTCAACAATCCACTCCGGCGCCTGAGGCCATAGCTCCAGACGGTGGCGATACCACCCGGGCTTCTGTGACTTTCGCCAATCCTTTGACGAGTGTGCGGCCCTCAACGTCGACCGTAAATCCTCCTTCGCTCTTCGCCACACACCACGTCCCTGAGGACCAAGTGGGTGCAGCTAAGGAAGCTATACGCTAGGCAGGCGTCATGATGGAGCAAGTCAAGGTGGTTCGAGAAGCCAGCCAAGCGGCTTATGACGCGAGTTCAGCTCTTCAGAGTAACGTCCAGGTCAGTCGATTCACTGCTTGTTCTGTTAGGGTATGCTGTCTGAAGAATCTCTTTTCCGAAGATCTTTTAAATCTGTACACCCACTGGGTGTTTCTGTTAAGTTTTTTGGTCGAGTGGGGGCACGCTGAGTGCACCCACTGGGTGTAGTCCCCGAGACTACGGTGGACTGCTGGCAGTCGACTGTAGTCTTTACATTGTGTTGTTGTAGTTTTACTCCTTCACTCGGTCTGGCCAGGCCATGTCGAATGAAACTGTATCCGGTGGACTGCGGGCAGTCGATTTTTTTTTCAAAACCAGTGGGGGCACGCTGAGTGCACCCACTGGGTGTAGTCCCCAAGACTACTGTTGAATGTTTTTGATTCAGCTGTAGTCTTAGAAACGTCATCATTGTCTCTTGGTTACTCGGAAGCAACTTATCTTGGACCTCTGTCCACTGGCTTTTGCAGAAATCTTGTGAACTTGTGGCTCTCTACACTGAGTTGGAGAACAAACAGATCCAGCTCGGCCTTGACTTGAAGCTCGCTCAACAGAACCTGCAGAAGGCGCGAGACGAAGCAAAAGGTATGGCTAGCGAGGTTTCTCATTCTTGATGAGTGACTTCCCTTTCTTGCCCATTCTTGATGTTGAGTTCACTCGACGTTCTGTAGATAAACTGGAGGAAGCTCTGAAGAAGAAGGATCAAGATCTTGCCGAAGCACAGAAGGAGGCCTCGAGCAAAATGAAGCTTGCAGAAGAGAAACTGGCTTCGGTCGGAACTCTTGAACAGGAGAACTCCAGATTGAAAACTGCTCTCGAGACAGCTAATCGAGAGGTCAGCCGACTGAAGAACGACAAGATGGTTCTGCATGACCAGGCGGGTGAGCTGGCGGGGAAGGTAAACGATCTGGAGGCTTATCTCGGTGGACTCGCCAAGAAGCTGTTCGCCATGCTCGAAGGTAATTATTCCGACCCGGCTGTCTTGCAGTTACCAAGCCCGCGTAAGGCCACTGTCTTATTCTTGAATCGTGTTTGCAGAATTCTGCCAGAGCTTCGAAGAGGAAACCAGTCGAGTGGAGCCAGGCTTGGATCCCGCCAATTCTCTCATGAAGGACGAGGCTGCTATGAATGTGCTCCGACTGGAGTCTCGTGTTACAAGCGTTGTTGACTATCTTGCTCGGCTGAAGGTTGCGATGTCGCGGATCGACACATCACTCTGGCCTGGAATGGCGCTTTAGAACGACCTCGAGTCCCTGATGGTTCGACTAGATGAAGTCCCGGGTCGAGTGGCGGAATGGAAGAAATCTTCTGCTAGATGTGGTGCTGATGTCGCTCTGTCTCTGGTCCACGTCCATTGCAAGGAGGCGCGAGAAGAAAAGCTGGCCGCCATCCAAGTTGCCAATACCAGGAAGCACAGCTTTCAAGACTTCATGGAGACTTTCATTGCTGCTGCTACTCGTATTGCAGACGGGATCGACTTGGACGAGTTCGTCGCCCCTTCCAGTCCTCCGCTTGAGGAATGAAAAACTTTTATGCTTCACTTTAAATTTGCCTCGGAATGCTGAGTGGATTCTGTAACCGTTAAACTCTGTCGAGCCGAGGGCTCGAGTACTTTGATCTAAGGTCTTGGACCTTTGGGTTTTATCCGAACTTGATTTATCGTTGAATATCTTCGGGAATTATCTGCCGAGTGGAACTTGGCCTTCACTCGAAATAACTTCTTATTTGTGGTGCAGCTCCGAAGGAAAATGTAACAGTCAATTCGCATCTTGCCGTCCTTGTGGATTGGGACGTGTTCCGAACTTAGGCGAGCACTGGGCTGCAGCTAAGCCCCCGAGTGGGAGGTTTGCTTTCCACTCGGTGGGATTTTTGAACACTTAGGCGAGCACTGGGCTGCAGCTAAGCCTCCGAATGGGAGGTTTGCTCTCCACTCGGTAGGATTTTTGAACACTTAGGCGAGCACTGAGCTGCAGCTAAGCCTCGAGTGGGAGGCTTGCTCTCCACTCGGTAGGATTTTTATAAACTTAGGCGAGTACTTGGACTGCAGCTAAGCCCCCGAGTGGGAGGTTTGCTCTCCACTCGGTAGGATTTTCAAACACTTAGGCGAGCACTGGGCTGCAGCTAAGCCTCCAAGTGGGAGTCTGGCTCACCACTC
>NC_057809.1:496871436-496884980 GCF_018294505.1 Triticum aestivum | reverse complement strand
GGTAGGGTTTTCATATACTTAGGCGAGTACTTGGACTGCAGCTAAGCCCCCGAGTGGGAGGTTTGCTCTCCACTCGGTAGGATTTTCAAACACTTAGGCGAGCACTGGGCTACAGCTAAGCCTCCGAGTGGGAATCTGGCTCACCACTCGGTAGGATTTTCAAATACTTAGGCGAGTACTTGGACTGCAGCTAAGCCCCCGAGTCGGAGGTTTGCTCTCCACTCGGTAGGATTTTTATATACTTAGGCGAGCACTGGGCTGCAGCTAAGCCCCTGAGTGGTAGTCTGGCTCACCACTCGGTAGGATTTTCAAACACTTAGGCAAGCACTAGGCTGCAGCTAAGCCCCCGAGTGGGAGTCTGGCTCACCACTCGGTAGGATTTTTTTGCAAACCTTAGGCGAAACGGATCGCGGCTAAGCTACCCACTGGGGGATTTCGTACGCAAACAAAAGTGACAGCAATTATAGGAAGAACTGGGACACTCTTGTCTTTGACAAAAATAAACTACATGAGTTTTTCTTATTACACCTCATCCGAGTGAGAATTCAAGTGTAAAATGGGCGGAGTAGTTCCGCATTCCAAGCTCGTGGCTCGTCGATCCGGCGATCAACGTTGTAGAGATGATATGCTCCATTGTGGAGGACTCTAGTGACGATGAAAGGGCCTTCCCAAGTAGGAGCAAGTTTGTGTGGTTTCTGTTGATCCACTCGGAGGACTAAATCTCCTTCTTGGAAGGCTCGGCTCTTCACATTTCTGGCATGGAATCGACGCAAGTCTTGCTGATAGATGGTCGATCTGATCATAGCCATTTCCCTCTCCTCCTCTAGGAGGTCGACTGCGTCTTGCCAGGCTTGCTCTGCTTCATCTTCGTTATAAAGCTCGACTCTGGGGGCGTTGTGAAGTAGATCACTCGGCAGGACGGCTTCGGCTCCGTAAACCAGAAAGAATGGCGTTCTTCCAGTCGACCGGTTCGTGGTGGTCCTCAGTCCCCACAAAACTGACGGAAGCTTGTCGACCCAAGCGCCTGCTGCGTGCTTGAGATCACGCATCAGTCGAGGCTTCAGTCCTTTGAGAATCAGACCATTTGCTCTTTCAGCTTGTCCATTTGACTGAGGATGCGCGACCGACGCGTAGTCGACTCGTGTGCCTTGAGAGGTGCAAAAAGCTCTGAACTTGTCTGAATCAAAGTTTGACCCATTGTCAGTGATGATGCTATGCGGGACCCCATATCTGAATATCAACTCTCTGATGAAACTGATAGCAGTGCTAGCATCAAGATTTTTGATAGGCTTGGCTTCAATCCATTTGGTGAACTTGTCGACTGCCACAAGCACATGTGTGAATCCGCTCCTGCCTGTTCTCAGTGGACCAACCATGTCCAGTCCCCAAACAGCGAAGGGCCAGATGAGTGGAATGGTCCTCAGAGCTGATGCTGGCTTGTGCGACATGTTGGAGTAGAACTGGCAGCCTTCACACTTGTCGACTATCTCTTTCGCCATTTCGTTTTCCCTGGGCCAGTAAAAACCCGCTCGGTATGCTTTGGCCGTGATGGTCCGAGAGGACGCATGGTGACCACAGGTCCCCGAGTGGATATCATCAAGGATTATCTGACCTTCTTCTGGCGTTATGCACTTCTGACCGATTCCAGTTGCGCTTTCTCTATACAACTATCCTTTTATGACTGTGAAAGCTTTAGATCCACGGACAATCTGTCGAGCCTCTTCTTCGTCCTTTGGAAGTTCTTTCCTCAAGATATACGCGATGTATGGTATCGTCCAGTCGGGAGTGATTGCCAAGACCTCCATGACTAGGTCGACCACAGCAGGAATTTCGACTTCAGTCGGATCTGTGGCACTTTTCGGTTGCGGGGCTTCTTCTGTAAAAGGATCCTCCTAGACTGACGGCGAGCGGATGTGCTCCAAAAACACATTGCTGGGAATGGCTTCTCTCTTGGAGCCTATCTTTGCCAGATCATCAGCTGCTTGATTTTTCAGTCGAGGGATGTGATGAAGCTCTAACCCCTCGAATTTCTTTTCTAGCTTTCTTACTGCGTTGCAGTAGCCAGTCATAGCTGGGCTTCTGACGTCCCACTCCTTCATCACCTGATTAACCACCAAATCTGAGTCGCCATAGACCATGAGGCGCCAGACGCCGAGTGAAATGGCCATGCGCAACCCATACAAGAGTGCTTCATATTCTGCTTCATTATTGGAGGAATCGAAGTGAATCTGGAGAACATATCTAAGCTTATCTCCTCGGGGGGAGACCAATACTACCCCAGCACCGGAACCATTCAGCATCTTAGATCCATTAAAGAACATGGTCCAGTGCTCCGAGTGAACTTGAGTCGGAAGCTGCTGTTCAATCCACTCGGCGACGAAATCTGCAATTGCTTGGGACTTGATAGCCTTCTTTGCTTCAAACTTGATATCTTGGGGAAGGAGTTCAATCGCCCACTTCGCCACTCGACCAGTTGCATCTCTGTTGTGCAAAATCTCTAACAGTGGAGCGTCGCTGACGACTGTAATGGAATGGTCAGAGAAGTAGTGTGCAACCTTCTTCGTGGTCATGTAAATCCCATATACAAGCTTCTGGTAATGGGGATATCTTTGCTTCGAAGGAGTCAAAACTTCAGACACATAATATACTGGGCGCTGAACTCTGAAGGCCTTTCCTTCTTCTTCCCGCTCGACCGTAAGTACTGTACTGACAACTTGTCCCATGGCCGCAATGTAAAATAGCAGAGGCTCTTTACTAATTGGGGCAGCAAGCACCGGCTGGGTGGAGAGCAGAGCTTTGAGCTCTGCAAACGTTGCATCAGCTTCTGGAGTCCACTCGAACTTGTCAGACTTCTTCATCAGTCGGTAAAGAGGCAACGCCTTTTCACCGAGACGAGAAATGAATCGACTTAGAGCGGCCAAGCAACCTGTAAGCTTCTGGACATCGTGCACACGCACAGGGCGCTTCATCCGGAATATGGTGCCAACTTTCTCGGGATTGGCGTCGATTCCTCGTTCGGAAACGAGAAAACCGAGTAACTTTCCACCTGGAACTCCGAATGTGCACTTTGATGGATTGAGCTTGATATCATATCCCCTGAGGTTAGCAAAGGTTTCGGCAAGGTCAGTCAGCAGGTCGGAATCTTTCCGTGACTTAACCACAATATCATCCATGTATGCTTCTACGTTCAGACTGATCTGAGTGAGCAAACACTTCTGAATCATCCTCATGAACGTGGCTCCAGCATTCTTGAGGCCGAAGGGCATGGTGACATAACAGAAGCACCCGAATGGGGTGATGAAAGCCGTTTTGATCTCGACGGGTCCATACAGACGGATCTGATGGTACCCTGAATAAGCATCTAGAAAAGACAAACGCTCACACCCCGCGGTCGAGTCGACTACCTGGTCGATGCGGGGGAGAGGGAAATGATCTTTTGGGCAGGCCCGATTGATATGTTTAAAGTAAATGCACATGCGAAGTGACTTGTCCTTCTTGGGGACCATGACAACATTGGCGAGCCACTAGGAGTGGTAAATCTCTCAGATGAACTCCGCTGCTAAGAGCCGAGCCACCTCCTCGCCAATAGCTTTCCTCTTCTGGACGGCGGACCGTCGAAGATGTTCTTTCACAGACTTGAACTTCGGGTCGACTCATAGATGGTGCTCAGCCAGCCCCCTGGGAACTCCAGGCATGTCAGAAGGCTTCCATGCGAAGATGTCCCAGTTCTCACGGAGGAACTGGATGAGCGCTTCTTCCTATTTGGAGTCGAGCGTCGTTGAGATGTGAGTCGGAGCAGCATTGGGGTCGGTCGGGTGAATGCGAACTGGCTTAGTTTCATCGGACGACTGAAAAGCTGATTCTGAAGCTGGCTTCCTGGCTCGCAGCAATTCACTCGGATCAGCAGTCTTCTGGTACTCTTGCAGCTCGACTACTGACATCTGAGCATCAGCGATCTTTGATCCTTTCTGAAAACACTCCTCTGCTTTCTTCCGATTGCCTGTAACGGTGATCACACCTCTGGGGCCGGGCATCTTCAACTTGAGATACACATAGCACGGTCGAGCCATGAAGCGTGCATAAGCTGGCCGGCCCAGAATAGCATGATAAGCACTTTGGAAGTCCAGAACCTCAAATGACAACTTTTCCTTGCGGTAATTCTTTGAATCACCGAAAACCACATCGAGAGCAATCTGGCCGAGTGACTCGGCTTTCTTTCCAGGAATGACTCCATGGAAACTCATGTTGCTGGCACTGAGCCTGGACATCGGAATGCCCATCCCTTTCAACGTTTCTACATACAGTATGTTCAGGCCACTGCCACCATCCATCAGGACTTTGGTCAGTCGAGTGCCTTCGACAACTGGATCGACCACCAGAGCTTGCCTCCCAGGGGTGGCAATATGCGCAGGGTGATCGGACTGGTCGAACGTGATGGCAGTCTGAGACCACTTCAGGTAGCTAGGTGTTGCCGGGGCAACCATATTCACTTCATGGTTAATGACTTTCAGTCGACTTTTGCTTTCGACATCAGCAAAAATCATCAAGGTGGAATTGACTTGGGGGTATCCATCGTCACTATCTTCTTTGTCCTCCACTCTGTCTGACTCTTTTTCCTTGTCTTTGGACTGCTTGCCCTGAAACTGCTGGATCAGGAGCCGGCACTGTCGAGTGGTATGCTTTGGGTAAATAAGATTACCCTCTTCATCTTTCTTGGTGTGGATGTGACATGGCAGATCCAAAACATCATTTCCATCTTGATCCTTGACTTTCTTGGGGTTCCAGGGCCCCTTGGGTTTTCCCTTGAATTTTCCCTGGGTTACGGCCAGGGCCTCCCCAGGAGCGGCTGGCTCGGCCTTCCACTTCTGCTTCCGACTGGAATTGCCTCCGGTTTCCTGGGCGACTGCTTTCTGCTTGCCACTCCGGAGTCGATCTTCATCTTCTTCGTTAGCATATTTGGCGGCAATTTCCATCATCCGATTCAGAGACATTTCTCCGATCCGACCGAACTTCAGGTTCAACTCTCTGTTCTTGACGCCTTCTTTAAAGGCACAAAGTGATCTGGTACATTCTCAACTGTGTGATGCAAAGTGATCCACCTCTGGATGTAATCCCTCAGAGTTTCACTCGGTTTCTGCACGCAAGACCGCAATTCTGTAAGGCCTGCCGGTCGCTTGCATGTTCCTTCAAAGGTCGTGACAAACACTCGAGAGAGATCCTCCCAAGTGTAGATGCTGCTGGGTGCTAACTGATTCAGCCACGCTCTGGCTGAGCCCTCTAACAGGAGAGGCAAATGCTTCATAGCCACCTCATCATTGCCGCCACCAATCTGGACAGCCACTCGGTAGTCTTCGAGCCAAGTGTCAGGCTTAGACTCACCGGTGAACTTGCTGACTCCAGTCGCCAACCGGAAGTTGGGAGGAATCACTGCGGCCCTGATGGCTTGACTGAAACACTCTGGCCCCGAAACACGTACTCTGCTGCTGGTAGGCGCATCCCTGTCGTGGCCTTCTCGGTGAGCTCTGTTCCTGTCAACCAGACCCTGAACGAGGATGGATCTCGCATCAAAGCCTGGGTCCCTGGGGTCGAATGGAACTCTCCGCCCAACACTATGAGGGTGTCTGTCATCCTGCTGTCGAGGCGCATATGACCCACTCCTCAGGGGAGGGGTTGGCACTCGACGTTGATCGAACCGGTCATCATACTGCTCATTTCTTCTGTACTGATCATGCCGGTCTCCGCGTCCCTCACGCCTCGGGGGCGATCTTGGGCTGTGAGCCGACTGGACTGCATCCGTTGCAACGGATCGACTGTGGATCCTATTCCGCGACTGAGAAACAGCGGAATTCTGGTTTCCCGCTGCTCGGAGCAACGCTCTGATTTGCAACAAGCCCCTGCCAGCCTCCAACTCGGAGGGCTGAATCGATTCTACTATACGGGCTGCGGCTGCCAAATTCTGAACTGGGGTTCGATATACCTGCGTAGGCGGGAAGAGCTGACATCGACTGGACTCGGGAGCTCGCTGACGCGCTTGCTCGTCGAGTATTCGCTGGAGATTCTCCAGTCGAGTGCGCTCGGCCAAGTTAGCCAAGCGCGCGTCCTGCAAGGTCCGGGCCTCGGGGGTTTCTCCGACGATAGGAGTGTGGAGTGCATCCATGTTCCGGCGGCGAAGCTCCTCTCGCTACAATGACGTGAGAGGTTCAGGGAGATACTCATCGTGGGGATGCGACGGGTCGCCTCCACCCGCGCCTCCATCGGTGCGAGGGAAACTGGGAGGACTGTGTGTTCCATTGACCGCCAGAACCTCAGCCGCCGGGTCGCTGCTGTCGCACTCGGATGCGGTCTCCGCGGAGCTAGTCGATAGGTCGAACAGGCCGTAGAGGGATTTGTCGGGCTCGATTGCCGCGACTTGTGGGGCTGCCGACTAGCGGGCCACGGCATGCCTCACCCACCTCTGAAGTCTTGACCGGCCGGAGCGCTTGCGCCGGTGGGAGACAGGGCGGGAAGATGACACGGGAGCCGACAGATACTGGGCCGACGGCTACCGCAGGAGGACGCCACGAACACATGCGCGGAAGTGCGTCGCACCGCGAACGGGGAGGGCGTCGATGTCGAGTGGAGCCTCCTGAAGCCAAGCGGAGTTGTCGACAATGAACATGAGTGCGCCGAGACGGATCTCGCGGCCCTCCACCAAATCTCCACACGAAAACATGATCAAAGGGATCGGAAAAATCGCCAACTTCTCCAACTAGGCGCTAAGACTCCTGCCCCACGGTGGGCGCCAACTGTCGTGGTTCTGACTCTGATAGTGAGGTAGGGGGGAATGTATGGAGAGGCTAGATCTCAGCTATGGAGAAGTTGTAAATACACCAGGATGTACGAGTTCAGGCCCTTGACGGAAGAAGTAACAGCCCAACGTCTCGGTGCCCGGAGGCGGTCGACTGGATTATGTGTGTATGAATTACAGGGGTGCCAACCTCTGCTACTGAGGAGGGGGTGGCTTATATAGAGTTCGCCAGACCCCTCCGGTCCTCAGTAATGCAGGGTTAAAATACATTAAGACTGGGCGTTACTGGTAACGTCCCTAATAAAGTGCTATGATGACCATAAAGACTACTTAATGGTCGACCGTTTGCTTGCGGAGTGACTTTAGATCTCCTGTCAGTCGAGTGGTTGGCTTCGTGGTCGAGTGGTAGCTTCCTGGTCGAGTGTCTTGAATCCGTCGAGTGGGATACCTTCAAGTCGATTGAAAGGTGACTTCTTCCAGGGATGTCCTTGGGTAGGGCTCTTAGGACAGGTCCATGCCCCTACCCTAGGTACATAGCTTCATCAACCACCCGCGGCTCCTCCTGTTCCCTGCATCGCCTAACCCGCCGTTGGCCGAACTCCGGCCGCCGCAAAGCTCGACGTTGCCGTCGTTTCAGACCACCCCGAGCCCAAAAACCACTACCACTGGACGCGGACAAGTCTCCTCGTCATGTAGAGCCTCTCCGCCGCGCAAATGGTTGCCTGTGGGCGATTCCCGAGCCGCACCGCCGTCTCGGCCCTCGCCGGCGGCTAAACGCCAGCGGGTTGACCGCTTTGACCGGCAGGGTTGACCCCGCTGGCCCGGGTAGACCCCGGTTTGACCTCCCCTGGGTCCTGACGTGTGGGCCCAGGCCCCTGTTTAATTACTGTTAGTTTAATAAGTGTTAATTAACTTAGTTAACCCACTGACTCGCTGACATGCGGGCCCAGCCCTAGATTAGTTAAGTTAATCACCTACTTAGCACTAACATGCATTGTTAGTTAGATGTGACACTGACACACGGGTCCCACAGGTCAGGTTTGACCTGGACCGGGCCTGTTGACCTGCTGACGTCGGCATGACCTAATGTTGATGCAGCATTTCTTTTCTGGATTTAATTTAATGTAGGAAATTCTAGAAAATAGTATAAACTTCTAAAATTCATAGAAATTCAACCGTAACTCCAAATGAAATAAATTATATATGAAAAATGATCAGAAAAATTCAAGGAATCCATATGTACCATTTTCATGCATGTTTGAACAATGTTGTCCTCTGTTTTGGACAAAACAATTAAATGGCATTTAATAAAGCACATATGGAATTTGAATTTGAACCTAGTGTTCAAACCAACTCCATTTAACTTGTTGCTAGTTGCATTAGGCCAATCAACAGCATATTGCCATGTCACATTCATGCATCATATTGTTGCATGGCATTGATTGTGTCCTTACCTGTTTGCCGGTAACCGTCCCCTCTTAGACGACGATGTTTCTGACGACGTGATCAATGACACTAATGAAGAGATATACTATCTTCAAAAGTGTCAGGCAAGTAAAAAACCCTTGTTCATTCCGATACAATCCCACTCTCTCGCTCCGGCTCTCTTTTACTGCATTAGGACAACAACGATTCAACTGTTACATGTTGCGGTAGTTGAACCCCTTTCCTCTGCATGACCTATCATTGCCACAGTAAATAGATGAAATCCACTAGCATGAGTAGGAGTTGTTTGATCCCTGATGTGCCTACTCATTCATGCTTGTTTGTCATGCCTGCTATTGCATAAAGTCGTGTCAGGTCTGGTTCATCGGGGATGAACCAGAGGTGTGTAAACATGTCCTACAGTGTGTGAGCTAAGTGTGTGAACACGATTTGGTAAAGGTAGCGGTGAGAGGCCATGTAGGAGTACATGGTGGGTTGTCTCATTGAAACCGTTCTTAGGAACTGAGTTCTGTGTTTGTGATCCATGAAACAGTTACTACCACGCATTGGGCCCGAAACCAATGGACCCTCTCGGCTTCTTGATCACCCTTGTCCTCTGTCCAGGAGTTGCAACTAGTTTCTGGTATTTATAGGATATGTGTTGGCGGCCGTGCGTAGCGCTGACCCTAGGGGTGGGATATGTTGCGGTAGATACACTGTGGCCGGGCATGCCGGGCGCCCGTTTGGTGTCACGGAACCCTGTACACATCGTTCGGGGCCGTATGTGGAAACCTCGGCCGGAATCACTGCGGATGGAACCTGGATAGGCGATAAACCTGGACTAGGGACTTGAGTGTTTAGGTAGGCCATGGCCGACACCCTCGTTGGGCTTCCACTTGAAGGTTGCCGAGTACATGTCGTGTAAACGGCGGTAAGTGGTGAGAGCGTGTGTGAAGAAGTACACCCCTGCAGGGTTAACATCATCTATTCGAATAGCCGTGTCCGCGGTAATGGACTTCTGGGTTGCCTATGACAGTTCATAGACAAGTGAAAATGGATACTCTAAAACTCGCAAGATAAGTGTTAGTGCTATGGATGGCCTTCTCGTAGGGAGACGGGAGCGGATCCATAGTGGTGTATTGAATGGTGAATATGTGGACTCGTGTGCGCCACCTCAAAAGAGTTTCTAGCAACCATAGTTCAGGTTAGCCACTGAGTCAAAGCTGGCTTGCTGCAGTTAAACTACACCACCACCCCTTGTTGATACCGATGCATATGTAGCTAGTTTTTTTATCTAAGTCTTGCTGAGTACCTTTGTACTCATGTTTGCTTAATTTATGTTTTGCAAAGAGAGAGACTTCAGTCTCGCTAGTAGTTCCGCGTGGACTTCGACGTTTAGCTTGATACCTCAGCTACGATCTTGTGCCTCGGCAGGATCTGGTAGATAGTCAGGCTTCTTAGCCTTTTCCATTTGTAGATGTCTGTACTCAGACATGTTAAGCTTCCGCTTGTGCCTTGATTTGTATGCTATGATTGTTGGGTCATGAGACCCATGTTTGTAACATCTTGCTCCTCGGAGCCTAATGAATAAATACTTGAGTTGTAGAGTTATGTTGTGATGCCATGTTGTATTTAGACATATCGAGCATATTGTGTGTATGATTGAAATGCTTGGTATGTGTGGGATCCGACAATCTAGTTGTTTAGCCTTGGCAGCCTCTCTTATGGGGAAATGTAGTCTAAGTGCTTCCATGAGCCATAGTAGTCCGCTACAGCCCGGTTCACCGGAGTCCTGTTAGCCCAGCACTACTGCTCAGGACACTTGACTGGCCGGCATGTGTTTCACTTCGTTCCTGTGTCTGTTCCTTCGGGGAAATGTCACGCGGTGACATCTGGAGTCCTGCCTAGCCTGCTACAGCCCGGGTTCCTGGAGTCCTGTTAGCCCAGTGCTACAGCCCGGATTCACACGCTGTTGACCGACACGCTCGATGTGAATCATGTATGCCTGTCCCCATAGGTTAGTGCCGCTTTGGGTTCACGACTAGCCATGTCGGCCTGGGTTCTTTGTCATATGGATGCTAGCGACACTATCATATACGTGAGCCAAAAGGCGTAAACGGTCCCGGGCCATGGTAAGGCGACACCTGTGGGATACCGTGCGTGAGGCCGCAAAGTGATATGAGGTGTTACCGGCTAGATCGATGTGACTTGGAATCGGGGTCCTGACATCAAAGTACTGAACGCGAATCATATGAACATGATGAAAAGTAGCTTGACGATATTCCCATGTGTCCTCGGGAGCGCTTTCCTCTATATAAGAGTTTGTACAGGCTTGTCCTTTGCTACAAAAAGGATTGGGCTACCTTGCTGCACTTTATTTACTTTTGTTACTTGTTGCTCGTTACAAATTATCCTATCACAAAACTATCTGTTACCACTTATTTCAGTACTTGCAGAGAATACCTTGCTGGAAACCGCTTATCATTTCCTTCTGCTCCTCGTTGGGTTCGACACTCTTACTTATCGAAAGGGCTACGATAGATCCCCTATACTTGTGGGTCATCAAGACTCTTTTCTGGCGCCGTTGCCGGGGAGTGAAGTGCCTTTGGTAGGTGGAATTTGGTAAGGAAAATTTATATAGTGTGCTGAAATTTACTGTCACTTGTTACTATGGAAAGTAATCCTCTGAGGGGCTTGTTCGAGGTATCTTCACCCCGACCAGTAGAGCAAAGAGTTTCTCCTCAACCTACTGAACCTATTGAAGATGAAAATGTCTGCTTTGAAATTCCTTCGGGTATGATAGAAAAACTGCTAGCTAATCCTTTTGCAGGAGAAGGAACAACGCTTCCTGATGAGCACCTAATATATGTGGATGAAGTTTGTGGATTATTTAAGCTTGCAGGTGTATCCGGAGATGTTATTAAGAAGAAGGTCTTCCCTTTATCTTTGAAGGAAGATGCACTGACATGGTATAGGCTATGTGATGATACGGGGTCATGGAACTACAAACGATTGAAATTGGAATTTCATCAGAAGTTTTATCCTATGCATCTTGTTCATCGTGATCGCAATTATATATATAATTTTTGGCCTCGCGAAGGAGAAAGCATCTTTCAAGCTTGGGGGAGGCTTAAATCAATGTTATATTCATGCCCCAATCATGAGCTCTCAAGAGAAATGATTATTCAAAATTTATATGATCGGCTTTCTGATAACATTCGCACCATGCTCGATACTTCTTGTGTTGGCTCTTTTATGACGAAGACTATTGAATTCAAATGGGATTTATTGGAAATAATTAAACGCAACTCTAAAGATTGGGACCTCGACGAAGGTAAGGAGTCAGGTATGACACCTAAGTTTGATTGTGTTAAATCTTTTATGGATACTGATGTTTTCTGTAAATTTAGCACTAAATATGGACATGACTCTGAGATAGTAGCTTCTTTATGTGAATCTTTTGCTACTCATGTTGATCTCCCTAGGGAGAAGTGGTTTAAATATCATCCTCCCATAGAAGTAAAAGTAGCTGCACCTATTAAAGTTGAATAAAATACTATCACTTCTAATGATCCTATTGTTCCTACTTCTTATGTTGAGAAACCACCTTTTCCTGTTAGGATAAAAGATCATGCTAAAGCTTCAACTGCGGTTCATAAAAGCAATATTAGAACTTATACCCCTCCTGAACAAGTTAAAGTTGAACCTAATATTGCTATTGTTAAAGATCTCTTGTCTGATAATATTGATGGGCATGTTATTCATTTCCGTGATGAGACTGCTAGAATTGCTAAACCTTGTGCTAAAGATAAACCTAGATCTTTGGTAGGCATGCCTGTTATTTCTGTTAAAAGAGGATATCATTGTTATCATGGCTTATGTGATATGGGTGCTAGTGCTAGTGCAATACCTTTTGACTTATACAAAGAAATTATGCATGACATTGCACCCGCTGAGTTAGAAGATATTGATGTCACAATTAAACTTGCCAATAGAGATACTATGTCACCAGTGGGAATTGTTAGAGATGTTGAAGTCTTGTGTGGGAAAACTAAATATCCTGCTGATTTTCTTGTTCTTGGTTCCCCGCAAGATAGCTTTTGTCCCATTATATTTGGTAGACCCTTCTTAAACACTGTTAATGATAAGATAGATTGCAAAAAGGATGTTGTTACTATCGGTTTAGATGATATGTCTCATGAATTTAATTTCTCTAAATTTAGTAGACAACACCGTGAAGAAGAATTACCTAGTAAGGATGAAATTATTGGTCTTGCTTCTATTGTCGTACCTCCTAGTGATCCTTTAGAACAATATTTGCTAGACCATGAAAATGGTATGTTTATGAATGAAAGAAGGGAAATAGATGAAGTATTCTTTAAATAGGAACCTATTCTGAAACACAATTTGCCTGTTGAAATCCTAGGGGATCCTCCTCCACCCAAGGGTGATCCCGTGTTTGAGCTTAAACCGTTGCCTGATACTCTTAAATATGCTTATCTTGATGAGAAAAAGATATATCCTATTATTATTATGTAACATCCCAAATTTTCAATTTGGAATGTTATATATAGATCATCCATGCATATCATATTTTATTGCATTTCGCTTTGCGATCCTCAAAATCCTAAGCAACTCAAGGACCCTCGGAGAGAGTTCGGGATTTCCCTATTTTCGTATTTGGGTTTTACCAAATATCAAAACGAGGATTTTTGGTTTTCATTATTTTTCTCTCTGAAAATATTTCATATTAAAATATATGAGAGGAGATAATATGACTTCTCCAAAATAAATGAAATATTGGAGGGAAAATATTAAAAATCAAATATTTCATTTTATTCGGAGTTTATTACTATTTTATTTGAATTAGAAAAATTGCATGTTTTCCAAAGTTGCATCTTAGGGCCAAAAAATGTTCATCTTGTTCTGAATATTTTATTTAGATGGTGAAAATTTGTTTTGGCATTTTTAGATTTTTATTTTACTTTCTAGGCTTTTTATAGTTTCGGAGGAATTATTTAAAATAAAAACGCGCAGTGGCCAACTCGGCCGAAGCCCAGCCGCCGGCCCGCTCCCCGCGTCGCCGTCTCCGAGCAGGAGACCGCACGCACCGTGTCGCCGCCCGACCGGAGTCCGGCCGGGACTCCTCCCGCGCCTTGCCCCCTCCTCCAAGCCACGCCGCCCCGCCCCCTCCTTATAAGCCGCCGCCCCCGCCCCCCTTGGAGCCCCGAGCCGCCCGCCGCCGCAAGCCGTCGCGTCGCAGTCGCTCGCTCTCGTGCCGCCCCGCCGCCTTGCTGTCGCGCCGCCGCTGCCCCTCACCGGAGTCGCCGCC
>NC_057809.1:496849626-496870944 GCF_018294505.1 Triticum aestivum | reverse complement strand
CCGCCGCTGCTTGCCCTCGTCACCGCCGCCCCGCGTTGCCCCGCCGCTCGCCGGAGCCGCCCGCCGCGCCGGACCTCGCCAGGGGTAGAACCGTTCGGTTTTAAAAAAACCGGTTCGTTTTTTTTAGAAACCCTAGTTTTTTTATAGATCGGTTCACCAGTTTTTCGCGGTTTAGTTACTTTGCGGACGTTCGTCCGTACATTCGTTTTAACCAATGGAGTTCACTCGTTATTAACAGACAACGAACACTCATTCGTTAGCCTGTTCGTCAGTTTTCTTTTCTCGGATTTTTCCGTGATTATTTTCAATCGTGATTTCTGATCCGATTTTCGTTTTAGCTTATCTTTTCGCTCGTTTGTCGGAATCATGTGATTCAAGCGCCTAGATCTTCGTCTTGAAACCCTCTTTCCGTTTAACCAACTTGAACAAGCTTTTGCTACTGTAAAATTTGACCTTAGTCCAGATTAGTAAACGGATCTTGTTTCTTTCGCAGTTTGAGTTTCGTTGCTTCGTTCGATTTGATTCTTTTTGCAAACCGGAGTTCTTAAGTTGAAATTTCTGGTTAGATCTTCTTATTAGAGTTTACCCATGTTTTGTTGCTTGATTGCTTATGTGTGATTTTGTTTGTTTGCGATAGAACACCCGGAGTGCGAAGCGTGCTACTACGAATCCCTAGGTTTTGTGAATCATCAACAAGGCAAGGAACACTTTGATCTTACCCCTTTATCACCCAGTTTTGTTGCATTAGTTCCAATCCTCAAACATTGCATGGTTAGGTTGTGATTTAACATGTGGGTTGGGAAGTAGTTGATGAGGTAGAACCTATTGCACTGTTATTATCAAACCCTTGGGAGTTACTTCTATGCGTTGCTTATATTGCTATGCTATGCTCGTAGACGTGGTTTGGGTGAGTGAAAACCATGACAGATGTGAGATTGTTAATTAATGGTTCAACTTAAGGTGGAAACTTGAATACACATCTGGGTGGATTGTTTGTTGGGCACCTTGGGAATCCAGTGTTGTCCTAGGATATCCCGGAGTACCTGTGTGATAATCCTATGGTCTGCCACCCAGGCTCAAAGGGAACTGAGATATTTTCATGCTAGAAACTTCCGTGTGCAGCCACAAGCTATTATGGGCTCTAGCATAGTTGAGTAAGTTGCGTGAAGCTCCCGAAGAGGTGGATCAGCAGGTAGACGGATTTAGGTTTGGTATGGTCTGCCCAGAGTAAGGGGTTAATGCTTTTGAAAGACTGTGTCTCGGTCATCCGTTTCTCAAACACCATGTAGTGCGAGAAATCCAACGGAGGAGATCGAGTCTTGTGGGGAAAAGTGCGCAAACCTCTGCAGAGTGTATAAACTAATCATGGTTAGTCGTGTCCCTGGTTATGGACATCTTGAGTGTCTAGTACTTGGAGTATCATAAGTATCTCATCACTCTAAAATAATATTGTTGGGTTTTTAACTACTTTAATTGGGATTGAGTTGGAGGAACCTTCTCAATAATGTTTCAACTACCATGATAGTTAAAATTTATTCCTTTGTTGTAGGAAAAAATTGGATTTTTTGCAAAACTTTAACCATAGAGCTTTCCACCAGCCAAATATGCATAGTGATAGCATTATTCTGTTCTTGCTCTACTGTGTTACTTTGCCAGCATATTCCATGTGTTGGCCCGTTCTTGGGCTGCAACATATTATGTTGTAGACTTTTCAGATGAGGAGTAAGGTTCGTTAGGTCGTTGCCGTGTAGCTCAGCTATGCCGTTGGAGTTGATGGACTCACTTTATCTTCCAAGCCTTCCACTGTTATAGTATTAGATGGCCTTAAGCCATATTTATTGTAATAAGTTCTCTTTTGAGACATTCGACGTAATAAGTGTGTGATTGCTACTCTGTTATAAATCCTCGAGTACTGTGTGTGTCAGCATTACCAATCCAGGGATGACACTGAAGCACAGAGACTTGACCATTTGAGGTTGGGTCGCTACAAGATGGTATCAGAGCACACGCTGAGTGTAGGACACGACCACTAAGCTAAAGCCCTAGATCACTATTCTCTTCTCATTCTGACTCCTCTCCATTTTCTACTCTTTAGGATGATGGACGCAAGGAACAAGTTTGCACAACTGGATGAAGAAGCGCCTTTTGGACGACACTTGAAGGAAGAAGTCACTAAGTACCTGAACATTGGAATACCAAGCTTCACCGGGACTTACAACACCACTTTACCAGAAGAGGAGCGATGGATGATTCAAGTTCAAGTTCCAGGAAGGACATTCACGCCAGTCACTAAGCCCATAGAGTTTTCCTTCGATGCACCAACCTGGAGTCTAGGAAAGAGTATGGCAGCTCACATCACCATGGGACGCATTGGAGAAGTTTATCATAAGGAGCTTAAGGATACTATCTATCAGATTTGTGGGCGCCGAGATGAGCAATGGGAGATGATCAGCACCAGGAAGGATAGATCAATTGCAGCTTTCATCCAGGAGTTAAACAAACATATTCGTTGCCAGGAGAACCAGATGTGCGCAGGAATGATAGATCTGAAGAAGGCAATGACTAAGATCATGGAACTGGAGGAAGAACTCAAGGCTACTCGTGAAGATTATGAGGAGGAAATCGTCGTACTAGTGGAGAAGAATGACGATCTGGAAAGGAAGCTAGGAGTATTCCTGGGAGACCCCACACCAGGAGGAGAAGACGAAGAACCCAAGGAGATTAGCCCGGAGGACTACATTATCATCGACGACATCGACTCGGACCCCGACAATAGCGATGATGACTATGAAAACGAAGCTGGAGCAGACATCATGGAGTCTTCAACCGAAGAATATTTTTAGTAGACCACCACATCGGTAGTAGTATTCCACCATGTAAATAGTATAGTCCTAGCACTTTTGTAACGATAGTTAGATCGATTGTATGCCCTTGCTTGACTGATTGAGTGAAATGATTGTGTTTGTCTCATGTGCATATGGGTAGTGTTTTCTCATTAGACCTCATTCTATTCTAATCTCTCCCCTCTAAAACCCATCAGATGCCTCCGAGACGTGACCCCGGATTTACCTTCCCACTGGAGCTCACTCAGTTGATCCAGCAGCAGAATACCCTGATGCAGTTGTTAGTTCAGAACCAAGGCAACAACAACAACAATCCACCGCCACCACCACCAGTTGATAACTTAGCCCGTTTTCTGAGGTTGCAGCCGCCGGTGTTTTCTAGTAGCACCGAGCCCATAGTAGCAGATGATTGGCTCCACGGGATTGCAAGGGAGTTAACCACTACAGGATGTACCGATGCTGAGAAAGCGCGTTTTACCGCACATCAGTTGGATGGACCAGCGGCCTCATGGTGGGAGAATTACACTGTCACCTACCATATAGCCACTGTTACATGGGATCAGTTTCAACAAGCTTTCCGTACAGCCCATGTCTAAACTGGATCTATGAGTATGAAGAAGCGTGAGTTTCGCAACTTACGCCAGGGGAACCGTACTGTGTCTCAGTACGGGGATGAGTTTAGCAAGTTATCTCGCTATGCCCCTGACGATGTGGCCACAGATGCTGCCAAGCAAGAGAAGTTTATGGAAGGGCTGAATGATGAGATGAGCATGCAGTTGATGGTGGCAACATTCAACAACTACTAGGAGTTGGTAGATAAGGCTCTTATGATTGAAGGGAAGCAGCGGTAGATTGAGAGCTGTAAGAGGAAGTATGGACAAGGAAGGTATAATTCAGGAGCTTAGTAGAAGCCTCGCCTAATCCCGAACTCGGGAGGACTTGTTCATAACCATGGAGGCCACACCCATAATGGAGGAAGTAACCATAATCATACTGGCCCAAGGAATGGGAATGAGAATGGGAATGGGAATGGAGCAAGCAACAATCAGAACCGCTCCAATCCAGCCACACCCGCAAAGAGAGACCTAAGCCATGTTACTTGTTTCAAGTGCGGGAAGACTGGACACTATGCCATGGAGTGCCCTGAAGCGAAGAATGGAAACGGCAATGGGAGCACTGGAAAGAAGCCCAATCCATTCAACAAAGGACAAGTGAATCAGGTCAACGTGGAGGAGGTTGAAGAGCAGCTAGACGCGGTTATTGGTAAGTTTTTGGTTAAGTCTTTTAGCGCCCTTGTTCTTTTTCATACTGGTTCATCACATTCATACATATCAAGGGAATTCGTGGATAAGTTTAAACTACCAACCCAAACCCTTAGGACCCATCTGTTAGTAAGTTCACCTGGAGCAGAGTATATGGCTAGTCAATGGTGCGACCAGATACCCTTAACCATTGGTAGCCATGTTTTTCCGTCCGACCTAATAATCTTGGAGTCACAAGGATTGGATGTGATATTAGGAATGGACTGGATGTCAAAGTATGGAGGAAGCATTGACTATGTTAGTAAGTCAATTTGTCTCACCACCCCGGAAGGAAAAAGGATCAAGTATGTATCTAGGCATGCGCCAAGGAGTAGCCAATTAAATACCCTCACGGGAGTTGTTCAGGAGGAAGTGCCTGTAGTCAAGGATTACCCAGATGTTTTTCCAGAGGAGTTACCAGGCATGCCACCGGATCGATACATCGAGTTTTTGATAGAGTTATTGCCAGGCAACGGGCCTATATCGAAGAGACCTTACCGGATGCCCGCAAATGATTTGGAGGAGATTAATAAACAGATCAAGGAGTTACTGGAGAAAGGTTACATCGACGGAGCTCATCACCGTGGGGAGCCCCAGTGCTTTTGGTCGAGAAGAAAGATAAGTCCCTAAGAATGGTTGTTGATTATCGTGTGTTAAATGAGGTGACGATCAAGAACAAATACCCACTACCGATGATCAATGATTTGTTCGACCAGCTGCAAGGAGCTAAGGTGTTCTCAAAGATTGATCTGTGATCTGGATATCACCAGCTGAAGATACGAGAGAAGGACATACCAAAGACAGCATTCACCACACGGTACAGGTTGTACGAATATACGGTCATGTCGTTTGGAATGACTAACGCCCCTGCCTACTTCATGAGCATGATGAACAAAGTGTTTATGGAATATCTGGATAAGTTTGTTGTGGTGTTTATTGATGATATAATGGTATACTCGAAGAACGAGGAGGAGCATGAAGAGCATTTGCGCTTAGTTCTCGAGAAACTCGGGGAACATCAGTTTTATGCCAAGTTCAGCAAATGCGAGTTTTGGCTGAAGGAAGTTGGATTCCTTGGACATGTTATATCAGGAGAAGGTGTAGCAGTAGATCCGACCAAGGTTCAGGCAGTCACTAAATGGTTGGCACCCACTTCAGTTAGCGAGATCCGCAGTTTTCTTGGACTCATGGGATACTATCGGAGATTCATTAAGAATTTTTCCAAAATTGCAAAGCCAATGACGGAGTTATTGAAGTAGGATACCAAATTTAAATGGACAGAAGAATGCGAAGCAAGTTTTCAGGAGTTAAAGAAATGTTTGACTACAGCCCCAGTGCTGATTCTGCCGGATATACGCAAGGAGTTTCAAGTGTATTGCGATGCCTCTCGCTTAGGACTTGGAAGTGTGCTTATGCAGGACGGAAGGGTTGTCTCGTATGCCTGGCGACAACTAAAACCGCACAAAGTGAATTATGCCATGCACGATTTGGAGTTGGCTGCCGTAGTGCATGCGTTGAAGACCTGGAGGCATTACCTTATTGGTAATCGTTGTGATGTGTAGATGGATCATAAGAGTTTGAAGTACATTTTCACATAGAAGGAGCAGAACCTTAGGCAGAGGAGATGGTTGGAGCTTATAAAGGATTATGACATGAAGCTTCACTATCATCCAGACAAGGCCAATGTAGTAGCAAATGCCTTGAGCCGGAAGAGTTATGCTAATACCCTAGTGAGCACGGGATTGCCAAAGGAGTTAGCAAAGGATCTCAGGGAACTTCGATTGGAGATTCTTCCTAGAGGTTTTGTTGCAACAATAGAAGTGCAGTCTACATTGTTAGGAAAGATTCGAGAAGCACAGAAGGATGACAAAGAGGTTGCCGAGAAAAAAGAGAGAATGAGCAAAGGGGAGGCCAAAGGTTTTCGTGAGGATGAACACGACACCTTATGGTTCGAGGACCGTGTTTATGTGCCCAATAACATAGAGATCAGGAAGTTAATACTTCGGGAGGCTCATGACTCACCATACTCGATACACCCCGGAAACACCGAGATGTATTTGGATTTGAAGGAACGTTTCTGGTGGACTGGTATGAAGAAGGATATTGCCGAGTATGTAGCCGTATGTGATGTATGTCAGAGAGTGAAGGTTGAGCATCAAAAACCAGCAGGATTGTCACAACCTATGCCAATACCCGAATGGAAGTGGGATAAACTCATGGATTTTATCACCGGATTACCCAGGACTAAATCAGGATATGATTCTATATGGGTAGTAGTTGATCGCTTGACCAAAGTGGCTCACTTTATCCCAGTGAAAACCACCTATACAAGTGCAAAGTTGGCCAAGATATATATGACCAGGATCGTATGTCTGCATAGAGTTCTGAGGACCATCGTATCAGATAGAGGGACACAGTTTACTTCAAAGTTTTGGCATCAACTGGACCAAACTTTGGGGACAAGGTTGGAGTTTAGTACATCATTCCACCCGCAGACAGATGGACAGACCGAGAGAGTCAACCAGATTCTGGAGGATATGTTGAGGGCCTGTGCGCTAGATTATGGATCTAGTTGGGATGACAATTTGCCCTACGCGGAGTTCTCATACAACAATAGCTACCAAGCCAGTTTGAAGATGGCACCGTTCGAAGCCCTGTACGGATGAAGTCGGAGACCGACAATTGTTTGGACCAGATCTGATCAAAGAGTCTGAAGAGAAGGTTAAGTTGATCAGAGATAGACTGAAGATAGCTCAGTCCAGGCAGAAGAGTTATGCAGATTCGAAATGCAAGGAAATAACCTATGAAATTGGAGACAGAGCATATATGCGAGTGTCACCCCTTCGAGGAGTGAAACGTTTTGGAGTTAAGGGAAAGTTAGCCCCGAGATTTGTAGGACGGTATCGAATTTTGGAACGTATGGGAGAAGTTACCTACAAGTTGGAGTTACCTGAAGGACTGTCAGGAGTTCATGATGTATTTCATGTTTCACAGCTGAAGAAGTGCCATGCTGAGATGGCTGATATACCGTTAAGAGATACTGTTGAAGATATAACCACTGAGGGTAAACCGCCCAGGAGGGGCCTGTTCACCTTCAGTTATACTGAAGCCCAAGGAAACCCAGAAGATGGCGCTTTACGGATGAAGCTTAGAGGCCCAGAGCCCATAGGCGGTTTAGGGCCCATGATAGTAAACCGCCATGATTGTATAAACTTGCATTGTAAGATAAGAAAGAAGAGACCGAGGCGGACACTTGTATGAGCCAGCCTCGGGACTCCATAGACCGGCCGGGATCCTCCTGAATATATAAAGGGGTGACCCGGCGGCGGTTCAGGGAGAGAAAAAAACAATAACTCGAAGCCAAACAAAGCAGATTCACTCCCTCGTCTTCGAAACCCCAGCAATACCAATCACAACTAGACGTAGGCTTTTACCTTCATCGAAGGGGCCGAACTAGTTTAAACTCTCGTGTCCCTTTGTCCGGTTTAACCCCTTCAAGCTAACCCGTAGTGATGGCTCCATGACTAAGTCCTTCCATGAGGACATCTGCCGTGACAATTCCACGACAGTTGGCGCCCACCGTGGGGCTATCGCATGATGGTTTCGAGTTCTTGAAGGGCAATTTTGATGGACTGAAGGGATACGCTGTGGGCCGGATGATGAAGAGTTGCCGCGGCAAGCTCTACATCGACAATGCAGGATGGGGTCCCGTGGCTGATTCAACTGAATACGGGTACCGCGTCCCCTTTGGTGGGATTCACGTCTTCATCGGCAAGATCGGCGAACTGGCCCCCAAGCCAGACACCTGCACCGACATCATCGAGACGGCTCGGCACGCAAGTTCTTCACCGGTTCAGCCTGAGGCCAGGCATGTTTTCGTGGGTGTCGTCCACGCTTTGGGTTACGAGGAGGAACCGATCTCCGATGGAGAAAACGTAGTCCACAGTGATGACGAGTCTTCCGGAGAAACCGAATCGCTCTACCAGTTGTACGACGGTCGGATTGAGGGAGGATCCGAGGGCAACAGTATTCCAGATTCCCCCGGTCTGCCAAACCGGGCCACTGTCTTCATGGCCGTCACACGACCGTTTCCTCATTCATCTACCACCGCAGCAGTACTCTCTGGTTCAACAACGGCCACGCCAGCAGCTGCAGGAAGCTCGGCGCCGCCTCTGGTCCAAGTCTTGTCTAATTTGTTCGACGCTCTAGCGGCACTGATGTCCGCGTAGGTAGACACAGCAGCCAGGGATCAGCACAATGCGGAGATTCTAAAGGTAAAAGATCAGATAGCCCAGGCTAAAGCGGACCTGGCAGCAGAGAACGCCAGGATGGCCACAGAGCGGGCCAAGTTGGAAGCACAGGCTTACCAGATTAGACTAGATCAGAATGCTTCAGAAGAGGTCATGAGAAGAAGGTACCGATCACATCTCCCGTCGGTTTATGAGCCGCAAAATCTTTTCAACACGCCAGGTGCAGGAGCTGGTAATCAACCTGCACCAAACCGGGCGGGGGCACCGAAAGCAGGAGCGTCGGTTTAGCCACGCGCAACAAACCTGCCTCGCCAGAACAACGTTGTATCATCAACGCCGCCCGGGCATTATTCCAACCCGTTGGATAATATTGTGGCCGCCGCTTCACGCCTGGCGGCTCTCCCGACCGACGGCGAATCACCAGTGGCAGTGGAAGCGTGTCGGGCCAGGGATCTCCTTCAGACGGCACTGAATCAACAGCAAGCATATTCACACAGCCGTGAGAGGATTCATTCCACTCCCTGTCCAAGACGGAGTTATATCAGACACGTGGAGGACGAACCGGCCGTATCCAGTAGCGCACGCCACCGAAATTCTCCACGGGGGAACAACTCGGCCGGGGGAGGTGCTAATGCGCAAGATGTTGTGGACCACGGCTGCGCACGACGGGGGGCCAAGTTGACAGCTCGACACGAAGCACGACATCATACTCCGGTTCACCCTACTGCCTCCGTGGAGCCAGGGGTAATGTTCACTTCCCTAGGGGTTCCATGTTTAACTCCCGCATTGCATAATGTGCGATTGCCCAAGGATTTCAAGGGACCTGGTAAGGTACCAAATTACACCGCCGATTTGCAGCCAGAGGCATGGGTGGAGAGCTATGAGATGGCAATGGAGATTTTATATGTGGATGAGGCAGTTTGTGCTAAGTATTTCACCATGATGCTGGAAGGAACAGCTCGTACTTGGTTGAAGAGCTTGTCAACCAACTCTATCGACTCATGGGCCGAATTAAAGCGTCGGTTTATCCAGAACTTCAAGGATACGTGCAAGCAGCCGATGTCAATTGTAGATCTGGCCGCTTGTGTCCAAGAGGAAGGGGAGTCCACAACCCATTGGGTTAAACGAGTCTCAACGATTTTGCATTCGTCAGATCGTATTAATGCAGATACCGTAGTATTAACGTTGGAGGGCAATTGTCGTTTCAAGCCGTTAAAACAGAAGTTGGGAAGGCTCAAACGTCATTGCAGCGACATGTCAACACTCATGGCTGCTTTAGTTAAGTATGCTGATTCATATAATACCAAGGATCCGGATTCAGAGGAGGACAAACCGGAGAAGGGAAAGAAGAACGGCGATGCAAAAGGGCAGCACCACAACTAAGGGGGCCATGGGAATAACAGTAAGCGTCAAGCGGATAATTCAGATTTGGTGGCTAACACAAATATGTAGCGTCGCAAAGGTAAACCGCCCCAGCGCGGCATGAATCTGGAGCGTTTGTTAAACCAGCCCTGCCCGAAGCATGGAACCAAGGAGGCCCCTGCCACACATCTTTGGAAAGATTGTCACATAATGAGGGAGTTCAAAAATTCTGATTTATACCGGTATGATCAGGATCCACCCGACGGTTCAGGCCCAGGTTTCCATGGGGGCGGCGGTTCAAGCTCTGGATTTCAGAACAACCAGGGCCATCAGAACAACCATGGTAATAACCAGCAGAATAACCAAGGGAATCAGCAACAGTCAGGTTACCAGAGTCACCCCAAGCAGTTGAACAGCGGACAGTATCATGTGTTCACTACCAGCTTGTGCAAGCGGGATCAGAAACTTCACAAGAGGGCAGTCAATACTGTTGAACCGGCTGTACCGCATTATCTACGATGGTCGGAGCAGCCTATTGTGTGGAGCAGAGAGGATCACCCACCCCGGGTTGACAATCCGGGTCAACTAGCTTTGGTGGTAGCCCCTCAGGTAGGGGGCTATAAGTTTACCAAGGTTCTGATGGATGGAGGGAGTAGCATCAACATCCTGTATTATGAGACTTTCCGTCGCATGGGGTTGACAGATAAGAATCTTAAACCGTCAAACACTGTTTTTCATGGTGTAGTACCAGGTAAATCGGCATACCCTGTGGGGAAGATTGCTTTGGAAGTTGTGTTTGGAGATGAGCTTGATTCCAGGTCTGAGACGTTGACCTTTGAGGTGGTGAAAATCTAGAGTCCATATCACGCGCTATTTGGATGGCCGGCTTACGCGAAGTTCATGGCGAGGCCCTGTTATGTTTATCTACAGCTCAAAATGCCGGGTTATAAGGGGACGATCACGGTACATGGGAGTAGAAAGATTTCCTTGGATTGCGAGGAAGGTGAAGCGGCCTATGCTGAATCGGTTTGTGCAACAGAGGAGCTGAAATTCTATAAATACAATGTTGATCCGGCAGAGATGACCCCTTTGAAGAAGCCTACAACGGAGCATGACCCGGCCCTGACATTCAAACCGGCTAATGAGACTAAACTCGTTGACTTCGTCCCTGGTGATTCATCCAAGCACTTTAGTATCAGTACAAATCTGGATCCGAAATAGGAAAGCGCGCTCATCGAGTTCATCCGTGAGAACCGGGACATTTTTGCATGGAAACCTTCTGACATGCCAGGTGTACCGAGGGAACTCGCTGAGCACACGCTAAATATTGATCCTAAGTTTAAACCGGTCAAACAATACCTTCACCGCTTTAACGAAGAAAGATGCAAGGCCATCGGCGACGAGGTAGCCCGGCTGCTGGCAGCTGGGTTTATTGTCGAAGTGTTTCATCCCGAATGGTTGGCTAATCCGGTGCTTGTTCTTAATAAAAATGGCACTTGGCGTATGTGTGTGGACTACACTAATTTGAATAAAGCTTGCCCGGCAGATCCTTTCGCTCTCCCGCGTATTGATCAGATTATTGATGCAACGGCGGGTTGTGAGCGCCTGAGTTTCCTGGATGCTTATTCAGGTTATCATCAGATTAAGATGGCAGTTAAGGACCAGGAGAAGACGGCCTTCATCACTCCCTTTGGAGCCTTCTGCTATGTTTCTATGCCCTTTGGGCTCAAGAGTGCCCAAGCAACCTACCAGCGTTGTGTGCAAAATTGTCTTCACAAGCAGATCGGGCGTAATGTTCATGCCTATGTGGATGACATTGTGGTGAAATCTCGGAAGCAGGAAACCCTGATAAATGATCTCAAGGAGACGTTTGACAATCTTCGGGTTTACAAAATGATGCTCAACTCAGACAAATGTGTTTTTGGTGTTCCGGCAGGCAAACTCTTGGGTTTTCTTGTGTCTAACAAAGGTATTGAGGAAAATCCAGAAAAGATCAAAGCAATCACATCCTTGGCTAAACCGACATGTATCAATGATGTTCAGCGTCTGGCGGACCGGATTGCAGCCCTCAGCCGATTTATCAACCGTTTGGGAGAGAAGGCGATTCCCCTATATTAGATGTTGAAGAAAACAGATAAATTTGTCTAGACTGACGCCGCCAATGCGGCATTCGAGGAATTGAAGCGGCAGCTAGCTGAACCGCCTGTCCTCGCTGCTCCAGTTGATAATGAGCCTCTATTGTTGTACGTGGCTGCCAACGCCCGGGCGGTCAGTGTGGCGATTGTGGTTGAACGTAAGGAGGCCGGAAAAGAATATCTGGTTCAATGACCAGTTTATTATATCAGTGAGGTACTGATCGAATCAAAGCAAAGATATCCGCATTGGCAGAAGCTAGTGTATGGAGTTTTCATGGCAAGTAGGAAACTCAAGCAATATTTTCAAGGTCATCCTATCACAGTGGTCAATTCTGCTCCCTTGGGCGATATAATCCAGAATAGAGAGGCAACTGGCCGGGTTGCGAAGTGGGCGATTGAGCTTGGTCCCCATGGTTTGAGGTATACACCCCGAACAGCTATCAAATCTCAGGCGCTTGTGGACTTCATCAATGATTGGACCGAGTTACAGGCACCAGAAGACAAACCGGATAATACATACTGGACCATTCACTTTGATGGATCCAGGCAGCTGGAAGGCTCGGGGGCTGGAGTTGTCCTCACTTCCCCTCGAGGAGATAAGATTTGTTATGTTCTCCGCCTAATGTTTCCTTGTACTAACAATGCAGTAGAGTACGAGGCCTTGCTCCACGGTCTTCGTGTAGCTAAGGAAATGAACTTAAGCCGGGTTCGATGCTTTGGAGATTCTGATCTGGTGGCTCAGCAAGTTTCTGGTACTTGGGATTCTAAAGACCCGCTCATGGTGGCTTATAGGCGCGAGGTGGATATTGTAGCAGGTCACTTTAAGGGTTATCAGGTGGAGCACATCGACCGGCGCAAGAATGAAGCAGCAGATGCTCTAAGCCGGCTGGGATCTCAGCGTAAACCGGTACCACCTAATACCTTTCTAGATATCTTGCATAACCCGTCTGTAAAGTTGCCTACAGAAGAGGATTTACCTGTTCCTGATCCGGAGGCCCAGTTGGTAGCCGTTCTACATGCCACTCCAGATTAGATGGTTCCATATTTGGCATATCTGAACCAGAGCGAATTACCAGAAGACGAACTTTTCGCCAGGCAGATAGTCCGGTGGTCCAAGTCTATGGTTGTTCACAATGGCGAGTTGCACCGTTCTAGTGTTTCAGGCGTATTCCAACGTTGTGTTTCTCCTGAAGAAGGACAAGAGATTCTACGGGAAATCCATGAAGGGGATTGCGGTCACCATGCCAGCTCAAAGTCCTTGGTTGCTAAGGCTTTCCGACACGGGTTCTACTGGTTGACAGCTCATTCTGATGCGGAAGACTTGGTAAAGCGGTGTGACGCTTGTCAGAAATTTTCACGTCGTGCTCATGTTCCTGCTCAGGAGTTACGCATGATTCCCATCACTTGGCCATTTGCTACTTGGGGGCTTGATATGGTTGGACCCTTTAAACGTTCTAAGGACAAGAAGACCCACCTGCTGGTGGCGGTTGACAAGTTCACCAAATGGGTTGAAGCGGAGCCCATCAGTAAATGTGATGCAGCCACGGCGGTTCAATTTCTCAAAAATATTATTTTCCGTTTCGTCTTTCCACATAGCATCATCACAGATAATGGTACGAACCTTTCTAAAGGTGAGATGGAGGAGTTCTGCCAACGAGAGCACATCCGGCTTGATGTAGCGTCCGTGGCTCACCCCCAGTCTAATGGTCAAGCTGAGAGGGCGAATCAAGAAATCCTAAAGGGCATCAAGCCTCGGCTCATGGTCTCTTTGAAGCGGACGCCGGGTTGTTGGGTGGAGGAATTACCATCTGTGTTATGGAGCATAAATACCACCCCAAACCGATCTATGGGATATACGCCCTTTTTCTGGTCTATGGGGCTGAGGCTGTCCTTCCAAGTGATATTCGTCACGACTCGCCCTGGGTCGCAAATTATGTTGAAGCGGACAACGAGCAAGCATGCCAAGAGGTGCTAGACCTGTTATTTGAGAAGCGAGACATGGCTTTGGCTCTGTCGGCGATTTATCAACAAGACCTACGGCGTTATCACAGCCGTCGGGTAAAGAGAAGAACCTTTCAAGAAGGTGATTTGGTACTTCGGCTCATTCAAGACCAGACTGATATGCACAAGTTATCCCCACCTTGGGAAGGGCCTTTTGTGGTCAGCAAAAATCTGCACAACGGATCATACTACCTCATTGACGTTCGAGAAGACTCACGTAGCTCTGAGGAGGAGACCCGACGGCCATGGAACATAGCTCTCCTACGGCCTTATTACACTTAAAGTCACAGGCTTTTCGTATGTACATATTTCAACAATGTATATATTATGATCAATACAATAAACCAACATCCTTGCTATCAAGCAAGGCCTCCGCCGTTTTCTTCCTCCAAATATCTGTTAACTTGGGGGCTTCCTGTTCAAACATAGGTGTATTCACCAAAGAGAACATAGCATTACTACCCTCTTGATGCGGCTATCACGCCGCAACAAAGCTTGGGAGCTTCACACCCAAGGGGCCAAAGAGAGTCTTGTTGTTACGCACAACTCAAACATAGGCACCCATTGAGCACAACTCACAAAGTTACTTGGGGGCTCTTTGCGTCAAATACCAAAGAGTTTGAAAGGACCCTTGTAGCTGGGTATCGACCCACGGCTTGGAAGCCTGGTGTATTCACCTAAAACCCCGGGTTAACCTGCCTTCATCAAGTAAGCCACTCCTATCCAGGTAATCCTGGCACGACCCTTCGAACGTTTGACAGTTACTCTCATTGAGACCCTGAACTTGTCAAAGTTAAAACGATGATTGGTTAGTTGGAGGGCCATCTTAAAAGGCTTTGCCAAAATGGTTTAACTCAGTGGCCTGGCAGCCCATGAAAACCCTCGATTTGGGCCTGGCAGCCCTCGAAAAGCCTCGACTATAGTTTTTGTTTGCTTTTTTCTGCCAAGTTTTTATTTTTCGTGAAGTCTACGTTAAACCGGAGTTTTTTAAACCTGGCACGGCTTACGGATCTTCTGTTCAAGTATACAATTAAAGGTAATCCGGCATCCTTCAAAACCAGTCTGGCTTTGACGTTTGTCTCCAGCAATCGGCCGGCGTTCGTCACAACCCGGTTCTATATCATATATATACCAACATGGTACGGTGGAGTTTGGGTTTTCACCCTTCTTCAAATCACAATTGGTAAACCGATAGCAATGTTTTATATCACAGGTATGATTTATTATTGCTGCAACCATAGTTGCTTACCAAGTGGGATATTTTGACCCATCCGGTGGTAAACCGCCTGGACAGATTTTCCGTATGCAGACACAGGGATTGCATAATATTGTAAAAATACATAAGCCAGTACTGAAATTCTCATGACAAATCAACGCAAAGTGTATCCTGCTGCACGAGGGCAACAGATCAAAGTATTTCCACTAGCTTATTGCAAGGCGCTTGAAGGCCCAAAATATGGTGTTTCCAGCAGAACAAGGTTTCTGGAGCATCACTCTAATTGCCGGATCAAGTCTCATTACCATGTTGCTGCGAAGTTGATGGGTCATCTGGCGTCGGTTCAGCTTCCTCTTCCCCACCTGGCGGCTAGAAGTTTGTGGTGGTCCAGTCAATCCGGGTTAAGGCCTGAAAGATAGCTTCTTCACTGATAAGTTCTGACGGATCAATGTCAGGGGCATAAGTGTGCTTACGGATTCCTGGAATAAGATTTTGCGCCTCCGGAATGACAGGGTTAACCCGTTTGTTGTTGGCATCATAATAAGACTGGTGAACCATCAAGTTAGCATCCTCTGCCAGCTGACTCGCCAGAGGACGCATCTCCCTTGTCACTCTTTTAAGGGCTGCATCATCAAAATCTGCCCCGTTTTCTTGTGTGCTTGGAAAGCCTTTGGCAAGGTCAACCGGATCTAAGTCAGCTATCCATGCTTTGCTCGGGTAAGTGCCAACAAAGCACCGGCCCTGGCAGCAGATCGGTTCACCTCTTCTAGCTGTGCTGGTACCATGGATAGCCTTGTCAGAGTATCCTTGATCAGTGTTGGGGCCGGATTGTCATAGGAGGCTGCACAGATAACCCATTGAGCACTGGTGTAAAGTTGTTCCAGAAAAGTATATGATGTTTTCAGCTTCATCCGTACATCTGAGCCCAGATGAGTAATGCAGCTCCCTGCAACGGTTTAAGAATTTCATATTTCAACCGGCACCTTACAAGATGGGTATTTCAAATACTTTGCTAGGAGTACTTACCAAATACTGCGGAGGTCATAGCGTTCACTTGACACTTTAACCCAGAAAGCTCTTCTGCCACCGGTTTAAGTGCAGATTCGGCGTCTTCAGCCCGTTTCAGCAATGTCCCCTTTTCAGTGTCCCAGTTGGCACATTCCGTCTTGAATTCTTCTTTCAGTCGTTCTATGGAAGTTAAAGCGGCTCGAAGCTCATCTTTGGCTTTGGAGGATTCTTCTTGGTGAGATTTGATACTTTCTTGAAGATCAGCAATCTGCGTCCCTTGATGGTTTATGTCAGCCTGCCAAAAACAAGAGGAGCATTTCAATATTTTTTCAAAAGTCCCAAGCATACAACTGGTTCTACACTTGGCACTTGGGGGCTAATGTGGATTAATTCTTTCTTACTGCTTATTCAAAGTCCCAAGGATTCATACAAGTTTCAATCCTGGCACTTGGGGGCTAATGCGGATTAATTCTTTCTTACTGCTTCTTCAAAGTCCCAAGGATTCATACAAGTTTCAATCCTGGCACTTGGGGGCTAATGTGTGTTTGTTCAAAAAATTTAAAAGTCAAAAATGTGCAGTTTGGAAATTCAAAGTCCCGGTTTGTTTTTACAAATTAAACCGACCCTTGGGGGCTACAGGATACAAGGCAGTGAAAATACAAAGATAAGGAGGAAAATGTTTACCTCATAACGTTCCTTCATAAGATTTACCAAGTCAGCCTCATTATCTCGACTTGTATAAAGCCAGTTCAAGAAACCGGAATGAAGATCATGGGCAGAAAGATTAGCATATTTTGACATATCAGTTTCCATCTTCCTCTTGCCCATTGAAATAAACTCATCCTTGGCGGTATGTTTTGCCAAGACAACTGGATCACCCGGAGCGGTATAAGAAGTGCCAGTAACAATAACGTCATCGTCTTTGGCTGGGCTTGGCGGATTAGCACTTGACTTCAGTGGATCAGCAGCCGGACTTGCAGGCATAACATGTGGACTTGAGGTATCCTCATGTATGGCCGGATCAGCTTCTGGCGGATTAGCATTGATAGTTGGCTCTGGCAGGGCAAAATCATCCACGAGATTATCAAGATTTTTATCAAGACCCTCAGGAGTTTTCTCCAGTTCAACTTCACCGGTAGGGGCACTGGTCTTGGCCTTCTTACTCAAACGAGCTTGAGCACTAATATTAAAACAAAGATTAGCATGGTCGACTGAGTTATGAAAGAGAAGGGAAGGCTACACACTTACCCAGGGACGGTTTTCAGTGGAGGCGGCTGAGTGGTTGATGAACCGCCAAACGAATTAGAAGATGCCTGATAATTTGAATGAGATGAATTAAGAGGGCATCGGAAGAAACCTTTCAAAAGATAACGTTTTTCAGGAGAACAAGCAACCTCTGGACGACATTTCCGGTTTGGGGTGTGAGGTAAACCGGAAGAAGTGACATGTTGACCACTGTGCCGGGTTGTGCGATGCCCTTCGGTTTGCTGTGTCTTCAAAGAATTTTTTTGATCCAAATGAGCAACAGGGTGAGAGCATTTCACTTTCCGAACTGCATGGCGAAATCGTTGAACCGACACAAGTTCTGAGTCAGAAGAAAGACAAATTACCTCAATATGATCTGCATGGCTGGCCTCCGCATCATCCTGGGAGTAATCATTATCAGTAAAATATATGGATAGAAGTCAAGGGAGTCAAACTTTACCTCTTCAGCCGAGTCATCAACATCTTCTGGTGGCTCTGAAGACTCAGCGGTTTTCTTTTTGGCAGCTTTCTTGATGACCTTGGTCTTACCACGAGGAGCCTTAGCTACTTTGTCTTGAGTTTTCTTTTTTCCAAAAAGAGCTATTGGCCTATGGGATTGCACAAAAGTATTATTATAGCAGTGTCAAAGCGGAGAAGAATAAGGAAAAGTACAAGGTTAAAATATTTACCCCTGGCAGTTTGTTGGAGGCGTAAAAAGGACGAAGACCAATTTGAGTACATACGGCGAGCGGTTCGTCGAGTATTTTCTTTACACTTTCACTGACTTCATCGTCCGTTAGTTCTGCTAAGTTAAACCGTTGAGGATCATTGGTGTTGCCGATGTATTCAAACATCAATCCGTGCCGGCGGCTTAAAGGGAGAATGCACCATGAAATCCAGCAACGGACGAGATCAACACCAGTTAAACCGTTGGCAAGGAGAGCCCGGAGTTTGGCGAGTTGAGATGCATAAGCTTGTCGGTCTTTGGCAGGCAATCTCTGAGGTAAGGGGTGATTATTGCTGAGTCGGTACGGACGGTAGCCCGGTAGAGGATTCTCTTCAGTAGGGGCAGTATTTTGACAGTAGAACCAAGTGTGGTTCCAGTCTTTTGGATGGCTGTGAAGTTTGGCGTGAGGAAAATCAACCTCTTTCCTCTTTTGAATCGACACACCGCCAAGTTCAGTATTAGGTCCATCAGAAAATTCCGTCCGGCGGTTTAAGTGAAAGAGATCTAGAAAGAGATCGACAGTGGGTTCTTCTTGCAGATAAACCTCACAGAATACTTGGAAATTACATATGTTGGACACAGAATTTGGTCCAATATCTTGAGGATGAAGTTGGAGCCTGGCAAGAACATCCCAGAAAATTTTTGATCTGGGAGGACTGAAACCTCGAGCTAAATGTTGCAAGAATACAATCACTTCTCCATCTTGAGGTTCAGGGGGGCATTCAGGGCCAGGAACTCGCCAATGGAGGACATTTTTTGATGCTAAAGCGCCGGTGGTGACATATTCATTGATTTGTGTTTCTGTGATCCGAGACGGAACCCAGTTGCAAGCAGCAAATTGTTTCGTCATCTTACAAAGTCTGTAAAAGGAAAATGGACGGTTTACGATTGGTGGTTCGTATCTACTTGTCAAAATGTTAAACCGGCAATTCAAGGTATACGTATGAAGTGAACCGGGCATGGTTGTTCAAAGTCTAGATGGCAGTTTAAGAGAGGGCTAATGACATACGACGAATTATCAACACTAAAGGATAACCCGCCCTTTGGAGGCAGAACCCCAAGCTGGAAATCTGTTAAGTATGGAACAAACAGGTTTCACAAGTTGCAATTATTATTTTGGATCAAACGGTCGCTCTGGAAGGAAAAATTTCTAGACCTAAAACAGTGCAGAGAAGTTCATACATTCAAAGAGAGCTTCTAAACAATGGAAATAAGATCTATTTTTATGCAGGATAAGCGCAAACAATTGCTGCAGCAGTTCTACGTTGTTTTTACAATCTAAACAGGGTATTGGAGGTGAAAACTAACAAGGGTTTGCATCGGGCGGCGATGACCGCAGACGAACTCAACAAAAAGTTCCAATGCAGATCTGAGAAGGGGAAGGAGAAGAACTCACGGATGTGGACGAGCTGCGGAGGTTCGCCGTCGATTTCTGGTCAGAGTCAGGTCGATGCAGCGGCCTGAGTCGGTGCGGACTGGAAGATCAACGACGGTGGCGGCGGCGATACTTGAGGTCTTCGGGTCGCGAGGAGGAAGATGATGCGGTTTGGAAAGAGAGAAAATGGAAGGTGCCCCGGTTTTATTTATAAGGAAGTGGGATAAAACGGCAGGCGCGAAAATCAAGGAATTAGAGGCGGCAAAAGAGGATGCAGTTGTCGCCTCGATCTTCAGGAATTAATTAAAGAGAAGGGAATCTTTATAAAAAAAATTATACAGGAATGACGTCACAATGATTTACTACAGTAACAGAAGATGACGTCATGACGATTCATCAAAGTTCACAGGTTGAAGACAATATGGCGGTTTACGAGAATTGCCAGAAGTTCAAGGATTGAAGACTGACATGAACAGGTTCAAATAAATCTGGGGCCTAATGTGGAAGATATAACCACTGAGGGTAAACCGCCTAGGAGGGGCCGGTTCACCTTCAGTTATACTGAATCCCAAGGAAACCCAGAAGATGGAACTTTACGGATGAAGCTTAGAGGCCCAGAGCCCACAGGCGGTTTAGGGCCCATGATAGTAAACCACCATGATTGTATAAACTTGCATTGTAAGATAAGAAAGAAGAGACCGAGGCGGACACTTGTATGAGCCAGCCTCGGGACTCCGTAGCCCGGCCGGGATCCTCCTGAATATATAAAGGGGTGACCCGGCGGCGGTTCAGGGAGAGAAAAAAACAATAACTCGAAGCCAGACAAAGCGGATTCGCTCCCTGGTCTTCGAAACCCCAGCAATACCAATCACAACTAGACGTGGGCTTTTACCTTCATCGAAGGGGCCGAACTAGTATAAACTCTCGTGTCCCTTTGTCCAGTTTAACCCCTTCAAGCTAACCCGTAGTGATGGCTCCACGACTAAGTCCTTCCATGAGGACATCTGCCGTGACAATTCCACGACAGATACCGTACCCTTGGAGGCGATTCAGTTGGATAGTGATTTGACCTACGAGGAGAAGCCAGTCAGGACTCTCGAATTTACCATCCGAGTAACCCGCAGCAAGGTTATCAAGTTTTGCAAAGTTCAGTGGAGCCACCATACCGAGGATGAAGCCACCTGGGAACGAGAGGATGATCTTCGCAAAGACCACCCACACCTATTCTCTAGCCAACCCGAATCTCGAGGGCGAGATTCATCTTAAGGGGGGTAGGTTTGTAACATCCCAGATTTTCAATTTGGAATGTTATACATAGATCATCCATGCATATCATATTTTATTGCATTTCATTTTGCGATCCTCGAAATCCTAAGCAACTCAAGGACCCTCGGAGAGAGTTGGGGATTTCCCTGTTTTCATATTTGGGTTTTACCACGAGGATTTTTGGTTTTAATTATTTTTCTCTCTGAAAATATTTCATATTAAAATATATGAGAGGAGATAATATGACTTCTCCAAAATAAATGAAATATTGGAGGGAAAATGTTAAAAATCAAATATTTCATTTTATTCGGAGTTTATTACTATTTTATTTGAATTAGAAAAATTGCATGTTTTTCAAAGTTGCATTTTAGGGCCAAAAAATGTTCATCTTGTTCCGAATATTTTATTTAGACGGTGAAAATTTGTTTTGGCATTTTTAGATTTTTATTTTACTTTCTAGGATTTTTATAGTTTCGGAGGAATTATTTAAAATAAAAACGCGCAGTGGCCAACTGGGCCGAAGCCCAGCAGCCGGCCCGCTCCCCGTGCCGCCGTCTCCGAGCAGGAGACCGCGCGCACCGCGCCGCCG